>NC_072835.1:23730000-23842500 GCF_027744805.1 Dunckerocampus dactyliophorus | reverse complement strand
TGTTTTCACTCCATCATGTGGGACATACAGTGTTAAGGTAACGTCATGTAAGCTAATGTCTCAATGATCTGTGTCATTACTGCCTCCTAGTGAGCAGAATACGACATATCACTTGTATTTCATGCTTGGACTGATAAGAGACTGTCGTCTACCACCAAACAGCCATCATTTATTCACTCATCTCTGTATAGCGAGGGAGCAATAATCCAATCGTGATGCTGCGATGGACGACTGGTTTATGGAGCGCACACCCACTAAATTTAAAGAGGGCACCGAACAGTGCGGGTAACACGGCTAGTTAAACAACTAGCGTGTAACACGGCTAGTTAAACAACTAGCATGTAACACGGCTAGTTAAACAGTGCGGGTAACACGGCTAGTTAAACAACTAGCGTGTAACATGGCTAGTTAAACAACTAGCATGTAAAACGGCTAGTTAAACAGTGCGTGTACCACAGCTAGTTAAACAGTGCGGGTAACATGGCTAGTTAAACAACTACCGTGTAACACAGCTAGTTAAACAGTGCGTGTAACACGCCTAGTTAAACAACTAGCGTGTAACATGGCTAGTTAAACAGTGCGTGTAACACGGCTAGTTAAACAACTAGCATGTAACATGGCTAGTTAAACAGTGCGTGTAACACAGCTAGTTAATGAGTGTGTGTAACACGGCTAGTTAAAAAACTAGCGTGTAACACGGCTAGTTAAACAACTAGCATGTAACATGGCTAGTTAATGGGTGCGTGTAACACGGCTAGTTAAACAACTAGCGTGTAACACGGCAAGTTAAACAACTAGCATGTAACACGGCTAGTTAATGAGTGCGTGTAACACGGCTAGTTAAACAACTAGCGTGTAACACGGCAAGTTAAACAGTGCGTGTAACATGGTTATGGCTAGTTAAACAGTGTGTGTAATGCGGCTGGTTAACAGTGCATGTAATGCGGCTAGTTAACAGTAGCCTGCCAGAAAAGTCATTCATTGTCGTTCTCATTCTCCTCCTGGGAACTAAAGCCCACTAAAGTTGTCTTCTTCAGCCTCAGAATTGAACAGCCTGATGAATACTGTATGTCTTTGGGATCGGGCGTTCAGGTTTATAAAAACTTATAAATACAGTCAAACTTGTCTATAGCGGCCACTAGAGGGAGTCTGAAAAATTGGCCGCTATAGACAGGTGGCCTCTATAGACAGGTTGGCGTCCAGTTTGAATGTTGACCAGTAGAGGGAAAAAAAAGGAAAGAAAAGGGAGAAAAATAATAATAATGCTGACCAGTAGAGGGCACTGCGGACTGCGGATAAAAGTTGTACAGCACTACTAGGCTTGTTATTATCATGGTTCATGGTTTTAATCCTGAACATGCATATGAGTCAAACAGTAGCACATCACATAGTACAATTCACAATTTTGCATGTCCAAAAAGGAGTAGGAAGAAGCAAAGCTTATTTAATCCTACCCCTCATCAGTTTCACATCAGTTGCAATACATTTATTCACCTCTTGTTCTTCCAAGTGTACTTTGTAGGTCTACATGACAATGTAGTGCAATCATAGCCAAGGTTTTTACTTACTGAAAGGAAGCTAGAGGCTTAATAATAACTGATAGAATATATCCACCACCCACAGAACAAAGCTGTGCTAGTAATGTCTTACGCTTGTTTTTAATATTTTACTTTTTATACGGCAGAGTGTCATTACAGCTTTAGTTCATCAGGAAGTGACGGGAAGTGACGGTGGGCGTCCCGAGCAGGAGAGCTAGGCTCAGTGCTAGCTGTGAGTTTGGAGAGAGTTGGGAAGTGTGTTTATGTTGGCGTGGATGTAAAGTCCTGCAGTGTTCTCCGCTGTTAATAAAGCCATTAAAGTGCATCGGCGACGTGAGTCTCTCCTTCCCCACAACAAGCGGCATTACAGTATTGACCAGTGCACACCAGGAAATAAACGGTGTCATTTCTTACAGGCATTGGCTGGACAGCTATGTAGTGGGGCTTGTTTAACCTTTGCCTTGTGGGCAAGCAGGAAGGAGAGACGATGCTGAGAGATGTGTGTGTGTTCTGAGCTGCTGTCTGGTGGCCGCGTTCAAGAAATAAAGTTGGCAGAAGCAACAGGAGAAGTTTCCTTCTTTGCTTCGGAGCTGAATAACACTGACAAGTTAACAGACTAGTAGCGAACAGAAAAGAGGACGACTTTGTTTGTGTCGAATACAGAAGATGAGGACTTTGATGGATTTGTGGATGAGGATTGATGAAAAATAACGTGAGTACATTCTAAAATACTTCAATTAAGTACAACCAAACTCAGTTTTGCTCCCGCTGCCGCATGCATGCTAGCATATGTTTTTTTTTTTATTGTAGCGTTGCTGGGAGCACGTCCTGTTCCCAGCATACTTTGCGGTAATGTTTTGGTGCAAATGCTCTTAAAGTTACATGTTTGACCAGGAAATAGCAAGCTCAAAAGAAGACGGCTTTTTTATGTGGAACAACTGACAGTTTGTGTGGATCTTGTGAATGATTGTGACTGAGCTAGGACTCAGTAATTAAAGTCTACACACGACGGCTTCATTGATTGAAAAACAAAACTTTTTCGTGCATGAAGCTTCTACTTGAGTCGGTAATTGGCCGCGTTGGACAGGTGACTGCTATACACAGGGTCTATAACATGTAAATGTGCTGCGGGGGATTTTTCAGTGGCTGCTATAGGCAGGTGGCCGTTCTATAAAGGTGGCCGCTAAGACAGGTTTGACTGTATATCTTTGGTATTGTAGGAGTTGGTAAGAAAAGCATAGACTTGTGTTAGTTAGCAAAGAATGACAGTCAGCCACCAATGATGTCATAGATGGGCGACGGCACCGGGGGACGATGACCTCTGGTTGCTAACAGGCAGCTAACGGGGAAGTTTTGTGTTAAAAAAAAGGTTATGAACACAGTAGGACGGAATCATCTCAGGGCTTCTGTTTATTAAAAAAAAAGCAATGGCAGTCGTATATTTCTGGATTGATGCTCCCGGACTGGTTTCTGCTCACCTCAGCGAGCCCCTGCCGGTTCTTTAAAGCAGATTTGGGACTTTTTCCGCCCTCTCTGACTTGGCTGACCCTTAACCTCGCACAGGGAAGGTGAGAGGCACCACGTGGAGAGCAGGGGGTGAGGTCAGAGATCGGCAGGGGGAAAAAAAGCCCCTCGGAGGGAAGGAGCGGGGAGACGAATGGCGGCGGTGTAGTGGAGTCCCCCGTGGACGCTGGCGGGGTTAAGACAAGTGGTTGTCTGGTCTGACCTCTGAGTGCTCAGCAGCAGCAGCTGATGACCACGCGTCCTCTGGCAAAGGAATTCTGAATGTTTTGCAGCGAGGAGACCTGCATTGCTCGTTAAGATTCTTGACAAATGTGTCAGCGTGCATCGGGGGCTGAGGCGTTTGAGGCAACAGGGTGCAGAAAAACCACATCCAGATGGTAGAGCCCCATTTTCCATGTGCTCCAACCCCCCCGAACGCCACAGCACCCAGATCACACATGGCAGACGTAAAGGAAAATAGGTTCAAATGAGCATGAAGGCTGAAGCTCTCCAGACGGTCTGGACCCCCGAGGCCTCCACCGCCACCACCGGCATTGACCCGCAATCCCTCCCCCTGTTCCTCTTTGCACCGACATGAGCTAACCTGCAACCACCCAAAGTGGGGGCCTCTGGTCTTTGAATCATGTTTGTTGTCGTTCTTCCGCAGGGTCCCCCGGGTCCTCACGGAAACCCCGGCCGACCTGGTCCACCTGGCCTCAAGGTAACTTGCCCCCATTTCTCCTGATGCTCGTTGTCTCCCTGACGCGAGCTACGACCCTACGAGGATGTCTTGCATTTGGGAAGCGGTCAAATGGTCTTTCATGGCTGAAGACGTTTAAACAACGCCAAGGTTCACTTAGCGAGCTCCATGAGGAGCGCCGTGTGCTGCCCAGAATGTGTTGGGATGCGTCCGTGCTCGTGTCGTGTGCGATGCTCTGGTGTCACAGAAGACTGTCAGGGTTCTTCCTTTGCAATGAATGGAAAGTAAATACGCCTCCAATTTTAACATGAAGACAGGAGACCACCCCGCCCAAGACAAATTTTGGGATTAGATGGTCCTCCTCGGCAAACACCCTTGACCTGCGGGTGCATGTGCTGTGTGCACACGGGTACTTGCGTTTCAAAGAAAAGTGCGCTTTTGGGGGAATTTTGCCGTCATCCACATCCTTTCCTTAAATGAGAAAGGAGCACACCCGTCCTTCTGGTTTCTGTGCGTTGTAAAGATATAAAAACAGGTCAAAAGAGACAGCTCATTAACTCATTCAATCCCAGACATTTTCCAAAATTCAGCCCCTTCAGTGGCGGCCATTTTAGACCATTTGGACTGATTAGACTCCCATCAATACGTCTTTCGGAGCAAGCGTTGGGGTTTAAAAAGACGTGGAATTACGTGAATGAGCTGATGCACGTAATGGGACGCACCTAAAGACCGCTATGGAAACACCTCCAACGAGGCTGCTATCCATGGCGTGACAGGCACGCTCATAGCAACATGCATGCTGGCAGTATTTTGTCCTACTTCGGTCGTTTTAAGCGTTAGCGGAACCAGCGGTGGCGCCCATCAAGTTATTTTCATTTATTTATGGTTATTTCTTGCGCACGATACGCTTGCTAGCTTGCTCCTCCTACTTTTTGGTGTGCTTCACCCACAAAGTTTTTCATGTTTCTTTTACTCGCCCCGTTTTTGATCTTCCCCAGTTCATAAATGAAACAGAGTTGTAAATAGCGGGGGGGCTCCAAGGGGGCGAGTTGCTGTGCGCTAATTTCCCAACAGCGTCTTTGAAGTCTTATTGTTAGCTGCTGACAGTGACGCTGAACATGCATGCCCATTGGAGGCCGGGGGCGTACAGCACCCCCCAGGTACACATCTGGTGTGTTTGTGGGCGTTCATCTCATGCAGCGGTTCTCAACTGGTTTGGCTGCAGGACCCCAAATCACCCCTTAACTCATTCAACCCCAGACAAGCCCTTCAGTAGCGCCCATTTTAGGCTGATCTTTCAAGGCACACAGATCATTGTGTCGTAAGGTTACATAAACATGGAACCAACCAAAACAAACATTACACTCCCGTCTTTCATCAGGAAAACCAAAGTTTGTTTCTACCTTTTTGCGTTCTTTAGTAATCAGCAGTAGAACATACTGTAGGTAAGTTTCAGGGAAATATCAGTTCCTGACTAAAAAAGGGAGAAAAGCAGCTTTTTGTGAAAAGATACATTTCAAGCATAACTTTCACTTTGACACTAATATTTGTTGCTTTTGTGACAGCTCACATATGTAAACAACTACTGTACACCACAACATGAACACAAAACACAAACAGTTCTTTTTATGTTATTTGATGAAAATAAGTACTTATTTACCAACGCACCACCATGAACTAGTTACAATTTCCACATTTGGAACTGAACTATGTGAGTTGGAACTCAACTGTGTGTGTGAACGTACGTGCATGCATGTGTGCGTGTGTTAAAATTTCCCTACAAATGTGTCTTTTTTTTCTGCCACCTAGTGACCGTTTTTATGGCATTAAAATTGCTCGCAAGCCTAATCCATTGGCGAGGAGTTGCATCAGCGCCTCCTTCAGCCTGTGAAAGACGTACTTCATGTACGTTGTTGGGGTCAGCAGAGGTTCTCATATACTCCAGTTGAGTTCCATCTTCGAGCCTTTACTTTGAAGAGCTGTAGAAGTGAACATCCAGAAATAAAGCATGTCCGTTGTGTCTTACATAACATCATTTCTCAGGGACATTCAGCAGGAATGAAATCATGGACTTAAACAAATGCGCTAGCTCCATGCTAATTTACATTGACTAGCATTAGCGGTTTGAGCACTAGGCCTCGGGCGATGATGAGTGAATGAATGAATCACACAATAAATGAAAGTGAACTGGATGGTTTTGCCCGCCTCGTTACATTTCATGCGCGTCTGTTTTCCTCGTCTCTTACCTTGTGCCTTTTTCTGTAGAACGATGGCATGAACGGGGTGAGCCCTTTTGTCAGTCATACAGTTTCTTTGGGTCGGTGGGTGGAGGCGGGGCTGCTAGCATACACACGGAGTGCAGAAGGTGTAGCAGTGCAAGGTAACGTAGTGGAAAAGAACTTGTCAGTGTACTTTTCTTAAAGGTAATGTTATCCCAATCTCGTGTGTCGTCTCGTCTCGTGGCACCCCTGATAATACGCATAGCGGACGTGCAGGCAAACCTTTTGGAAGGCTCAACAAGAGACGGGATGACACATCCAACATCGTAATGGCAGCGGCTCCTAACGTTGTTGGTCTTCTTCTATGAAAGCGGTTTCAAACCTAAGGGATCATTAATAGATGAAAAACAATCCCCTTCAGAATAAAAGTGCAAGTCCACCGGTTGAGAATCGCTGATCTAATGGAAGCTTGGCGTCCGTTTAAGTCCAACTTGTTGACTCACAGAAAAAAATGTGTTGGTGAATGAATGAGAGTTGCATGTTTTCTTCTTAGGGTAGAAAAGGAGATCCTGGCTTCTCACCTGGGCCAGCCCCTAAAGGAGAGAAGGTACCCCCACCCCCTACCCATCCACACAGTGACCTGTGCAGGTGGACGTTTTTGCATTCTTGTCTTTGTCACTTTGTCTTCCAGGGAGACTCGGGGATCCATGGCCCATCTGGACCCGCCGGTCAAGAAGGTCGAAAGGTAACTGCCCCCCTCCAAAGGTGTCTCAAATAAACACCAACACACCCAACGAGCTTAAAGGAAAACTGCGCTTGGTTTGGAATCTTCCACGATCCTTACGTGAGACATGAACACACCACTTTTTCTTTCCTGGGCCTTCTAAATATTGGAAAACTGCGAATGATGCAACATAACGGGATTCACTTATCTTTATCCTTATTCTTATTCTTGTCCTTATCCTTATCCTTAATCCTTTATCCTTATCCTTATCTTTATCCTTATCCTTTATCCTTATCCTTTTTCTTATCTTTATCCTTTTCCTTATCCTTATCCTTTATCCTTATCCTTTATCCTTATCCTTATCCTTATCCTTATCCTTATCCTTATCCTTGATCCTTATCTTTATCCTTATCCTTATCTTTATCCTTTTCCTTATCCTTTATCCTTATCCTTTATCCTTATCCTTATCCTTATCCTTGATCCTTATCCTTATCCTTGATCCTTATCCTTATCCCTTATCCTTATCCTTTATCCTTTTATCCTTTTATCCTTTATCCTTATCCTTAATCCTTTATCCTTATCCTTATCTTTATCCTTATCCTTTTCCTTATCTTTATTCTTTTCCTTATCCTTATCCTTATCCTTAATCCTTTATCCTTATCCTTTATCCTTATGCTTATCCTTATCCTTATCCTTATCCTTATCCTTATCCTTATCCTTATCCTTATCCTTATCCTTTATCCTTTATCCTTTATCCTTATCCTTATCCTTATTCTGGACCAAAGGTGCTTTTCCATGCATGCGGTGAGCATGTACTGTAGTAACAGAAACATTCACCACAACGCGTCATACTTGCAGCATTTTTACCAATTTTAAGCATCACCGAAACTTCCTTCCTGGGTGCAGTGATTTTGCAGAGCCCATAGAACAGGGGTGGGCAAACCTTTGGACTGGCGGGCCACATTGGGCGGAGGGGCCGTCTACATATGGGTGGCATCAAGCAGACCCACATACTTGCTCACGGTGCAATGAAACAAAAACACAGCAAGTTGATCAACAACATCTAAGCGCTAAACATAACACGTTTCCAAATGGCCGCAAGGCATGCTGGGTAGTCAGGCTGCAACAATATGAACTATTGTATGAACGATAAAACATTGGATATCGAGAGTATGTCAACTCCTCCTCGTTTACTCCTCTGACAACCCCCTCAACATATTTTGCAATCTAGCAAAAACAAATGTTGGGAGAAAAGACCGAGCATGCCTTGTGGCAGGAGTACATGGGTGGGTTTTTTCATGGGTATTGCGGGTAGATATTAGTTGGTATGCCCACCTGGTGCGGTAGGCTGGCTTCTCTGTGCGTCGTATGTTGATGTGTTGTGATGTTTGGATGGCTTTTTTGTACAAACTACACTATTCTGGCGAGCCAAGCGTGCCACAACAGCACTGCAAGTCATGTGGCCGGCTACACTTTCAATGTTGAAGGTTTAAAAAAGGAATCTAGAAATGGCCAGTGTGTCTGATGAGGACACATTAGCATGTAGCACAAAATAAGAGCATAATAAAACAGTCACTCATGCCATGGCTGTATCTGTCAGCACAAGACATGTGCTCTCCATTGCTCTGGCAAATTTAGCTAACGCTAACAAGCATCTAGCCGAGTCTTCCTAGCGATGTCGTCGGGTCCAAGTTGAGAGCCAGTAGTTGGTAGCGTGTGGGATCTCAACGTTGATCAACGTTTGTTTATTTGCTTATTTGATTAGGACATTGCATTTTAACCAACATAAGAGCAAAGGCATGACAGTGCATTTTAACCGACATTAAAGCAAAGGCATGGCAGTGCATTTTAACCGACATTAGAGCAAAGGCATGGCAGTAAATTTGCCAGAATTAGCAACACGTCATCTGTTGTCCTCAGGCAAACACATCCATTTACAAACACCACCACACAGGAAACCATAAAAAGACGACAAAAGAAAAGAAATGCAACACATTCCACCTGTCCGGTTGCAGTAAACACCCCCGGCTAACCATCTAGTATTGGCACCATTGTTAGTGTTCTTCTGTCATGGTGGAGGGGCAAGTCCCCCCAGAGCCTTACAGACACTAAAGGCTGGGTTGTACTTTCTGCTCCAACAAGCCACATGGAAAAGAGATCCGCTCGAGAGACCGTGTGTGACTTCCTACTCCGTGCGGCATCTGCTCCCAAACTGCAGGGGGCAGTGTAGCGGAAACACTCGCCTACCACGGAACTAAACCAGTTTGCTATTGTCTGCTCGACCTCCAACACGGCGACACGTGCACGTCTGCTTCTTGAAGAAGAGGAATTGTGTTGTGTTTATTTGCTGCTGAAGGCGAGGAGGGCTGCTCATCCCTCCCACGGCAGGGAGGGGAATGTGCTTCCTCATATAAGCGCCGCTATTCCTCCACTTCAGCTGCGAGGATCTCCTGCTCGGCTGCCACGTCTCTAAAAAATTTGGAGGTGCGTGGAGCGGGAATTTCCCACATGAAAAGGGCCGCTCGAGCGGGCGTGGGTGCAAAAATGATGTCATTTGTCCGCATGGATGGATGCGGAAAGCATAAGACAGGCTTAAGAATGTTACGAGAATATTTGCAGCTTAGTGCCGCAACGCGTGAGGCGTGGTTTATATCCTAGCATGAACTTCTTCATTGCCAAAGCAGAACCCCCCCCCCAGCACCCCCCGCCTTAGAGTCCTTTCACGGTGGGATTGATTGAAGGTACAATTTCAGACATCTCACCTTCTCATGGCTCCTTCCAAAGATGTCCTCCTGATATGGTCCCCACCCCCTCGGATCAAGGAAAGGGGGTCTCCATGTGGCTTGGGTTACCATGGCAACGCATCCTGCTAGCCACCCTAGCATTTCTATGGCATCCTATGCTACTACACTTAAGGTACAAAAGTGAATAAATTGATTGTGGTGATTGAAGTGTAAGTGTGTGCGTATTTAGCATGCTAATCCGTGTCATTTATCCTTTCACAAGCGATGCTGCTCCAGTAGCTTACGTTTCCACTTGGTAGAGGAGTTGCGAGCAGGTGCCATGTTAACAATGGTTGACATGCAGGTCACATTATGTCATGGAACATTGGAGGGCGTTTTATTAGAGGGCTTCCTGTTACGTGCATTGTTAGCTGCCTCGTGCTAGCTGTTTTCTCTCTTTCGAAAATGGAAAGACGTGTGTGTTCATTTGTCACATAAGGGATGTGGATGACGGGCAAAATTCCAAAAAAGGGCCACGGATAGATTGTTGGAATGAGTGGCATGTTTACGTGTACGCACGCACCAATGGCTGAGCAGGAGGAATAATGAGGGAGTGTTATCATAACAAAGATACTCACTTGACTAAAACACAGCATGACCAACGTCTCTTAGATGACTCATTCTTAAAGGCAGGAGACAGAAATCTGTGGGGCGGAGCTTCTGGAAGACAGTAGTGGAACGCGTACTGACCAAGATGAGGAAAGTTGGAGTTGTACGTGCATGAGAGCATTGTTGTACACGTGCCTCTTTGTCGCATGCTCGCACATGCTCTTTGTGGCCATCGCCAAGAGACGCCACAAACAGGTAAATCCTTCATGTCCTTCGGTCGTCATCAGAGTGGAAGTGGCGGTCCGGCACGGCCACTGCGTGGAAATACTTTGTCACGTCCTGTGTTCATCCTCGTTGTGCTGAAGCCACAGGCGTGTGCCGTGTTGCCAGAAGTCGGTCAGAGGCAGCACTAACGTTAGCTGCCTCGTTAGCATTGAGCGGCGCCGCGTCGTCGTCAATCAACATGTCGCTCGAGGGTCACCAGATGTGGAGGTGTATAATTCAGAACGAGACAGGAGTGGAGGGTGCGTGACAACAAGCAACAACCGTTGTTAGCATCTCCGTTGCTAACAACAGTCACGTGACTTGGAAACATTCCAGAAATACACGTGAGCGAGTACTCACTTTCTTCCACGGTTGAAAGGCTGCTTATCTCACCTTCTGACTGCCGCGCATGTACGGGCGAGTGTCCACGTGGCTGCGTTAGCTGCCGTCGGTCTGACGATCACACCGTGAGCCTCGCAAACTCACCAAACATTGTCAAGTGTTTGTGCTTCAGATTCCGTCTTAAGTGAAAGCGTTGTAACGTGCTGCGAGGCGTGCGTTGGTACACGGCAGGCATGACTCTCTTTGTTTGGCACGCAAGTGGGAGGAGCATGATGCTCAAGAGGTTAGCTAGGGCAAGCGCGCATGGTTAGCTGCAATAGTTCTAGCCACAGGTGATCGGCATTGAAAGGCGTTTATCACCACATGTCGATCATGTGACTTTTCACAGCTGACGGTGGCCGATGGATGGGAGCATGACTGAGTGGAGGGAGCGAGGATCGAACCGCCAACCTTTCGGTTTCTGCCGCCCCACCGGGACGGGTTTTTCCAGCCTACCGCTGCCCCTGCATGTAAACCCCAACGCTGACAACTTGCAGCTTCCAGTCCCATTGAGTTTTCAAACGAGGCGAGAGATTTTAGTTGCATAACATTTCAGTCTGCACATGTGCACGTGCGTCTCTACTGTGTAACCACGTCAGACTCCACTTGGATGACGGCCCGATGCCGAACATGTGGCTTTTGTTACGACTGCTTCACTCGTGTGCGTGTGTGCGTGTGTGCGTGTGTGTGTGTGTGTGTGTGTGTGCGTGTGTGTGTGTGTACAGTATATCTCTCACTATCCTGACGCTGTCGCTCGCGCTTTCAATCATGATGGAAATTGTACAACTGGTGGAAAACATTTACAAATGTCCCCGCTAAATGAGTCCAGATGAGGAGGTCCAAGACGCCAGATTGTTCTTGTGTTGGTCTGTGATTATGATTGCCAAGCATCACATGACCTCACACACAAACACACACACTACCGTAGACACTCTTGTGGCGGCTGCCTAGGAAGCCCATTGGCATCGTAAGTGATCGTCATGGCGACTCGATCATCAGAGCGATGGCTGCGGAGGAAGCTCGTTAAATGAGCTGCAGGGCTTCCTTATGTACACAAAGTGCTTCTTACCCCCTTTTGCATCCTGCTCTAAATGGGGTACAGTAACCAGCCTCCTGCAGGTCTCAGCTGGGCATCTTTCCGCTGCCTTTCATTAGTCTCTTGCACTGATGACGTTCTTGTAATGATAGCAAAAATGGGACAACAAGGCACCCAAATACTCACACAGACACACGAAGAAGCCCCAGTCTGACGCTTTGATACGGGACAGCTGGAATTTCACCGCCGGTTTACACACACGCACGCACGCGAGCCAAGCATGTTCCTGTCAGCAACATTTGTTCTACCGAGCAGACGCCCAATGGCTTTTCAGTGTGTCGGTCCGGGTCACGCGGCGGCGACACGGGCAGGGCCAAACCTCACAAGCCGCACATCTCACCTTTCTCTTTTTTCCGCTGCGTCTGCCCCCCCCCTTCAGAAGCTGTCCGACTTACCAGATCCACGGTTACTCTGCTAAACGTTGATGTAGTGTTCTTACATCCACCGTTGTCTCTAGCGAATGGAAACCACGGCATTGGCTTCCTTTTCCAACGGCTACTCCATGGATCACCTCTAAAGTACCTCCAAGTACACGCTTGGCTCGCCGTTCATTGGCTTGTTAGCAGGATCACACACAATGTTTCCACAAGCCTTTCCAGAGGGTCAGTCCACGGGCCATCCGCTGTTATTGTCATTAGCATTGCGCTTACGAGGCCATAGTGCCCCACCAGATCCAGCAGATGGAGCTCCGTTACCCAACTGGTAACATGCTTGCACGAACGTCATTATTTTCAAACGATTCGGGTGGTTTAGGAGTGCCGAGGTAATTTGAGTTGTTTTGTGCCGGTATTTCGAGCAAATTCCCTGCAAGTGGACGAATGCATCGTTAAAATTCTCTTCACGAGGCTCTACCTCGTCCACAGGTGGCCTGTATTGTTTTATGTCCATCTGCGGTGTCCAAAGTGTGGACGAGGGGCCGGTTGTGGCCTGCGGCTGTTTTTTTTTTTTATAGGCCCGTGACACATTCTAAAAATATAATTTAACAAAAAAAAGACAGTAATTGCACAAGAATCATGTCAAAATATAAAAAAAAACAACAATCTAATGAGAAAAAGTCCTAATTTTATGAGAAAAAATGAGGTCATTTTTAGTAGCGTAAAGTTGAAATACTAAAGATAAAAGATGTTATTTTCTTAAAGTCGTAGTATGATGACAAGCAAGCAAAACAACAAATAAAGTTGTCACGAGAATAAAGTTCAAATATTACGGGAATAAATTCATAATTACGAGAAGAAAACTTTCAAGAAGAACGCTGAAATAGTCTAACAAAGGCAGTCTCAGAAATGGGAAAAAAAACAGCTGTCATTTTACAAGAATAAAGTCAAAGCATTAAGAGGAAAAAGTTGAGATTTTATGAGAACAAACTCAAAATAATGTCATTTTAGCAGCATACAGCTCAAATATTTAAGAAAAATGGAACAAGTCATACAATTATGAGAAACAAACCAAACTAAATAAAGCTGTAATTTTGGGGGAAGTCACTTGGGGGGCAAACCCAGGACTAATGAAATAATATTATGGGAATAAAATCATATTATTACCAAAAATTAATTAGAAGAAAGTTGAAATATGTGGACAATGTAAAAAAACAGTAAATATGGGGGGGAAAGAACAGCAAAGTTGATACTAAGAGGGTTTTCACCCCAATGGTGTTTTTGTGTTGACATATATATATATATATATATATATATATATATATATATATGTATGTATGTATGTATATATATATATATATATATATATATATATATATATATATATATATATATATATATATATATATATATATATATATATATATATATATATATATATATGTATATATATATATGTATGTATGTATGTATATATATATATATATATACATACATACATACATATATATATATATATACCAAATGTGTAACACGTGCACGCATGCGGCCGGACGATGGCTGTAGGCAACCACCTGGCCACATCCTGAAAGGTGATACTGTGTGTGTGGGTGTGTGTGTGCGCTCATTTGCTGCACCACAGAACCAAGTTAGCATGTGTGTTGTGTTCCATGTCCACCGTGGGACGGTGCTCAGCTTGAGAAGAGGGGTTGAAGCGGTGCTACCGGTGGGTTGGAAGCGTAAAGCGTCCTGGTGGCTTGATGTGATTGAAGTCACATGGTCGTGGAGTCAAGTCTCCTTGTAAACACAACAGACTGGTGGGAAACGTGGGTCTCGTTAGCCAGCGCCTAATGAGAGATAAGGGTCTGTCTCTAATAATAGAGATAAGGGTCTGTCACGGTCTGGCTGGGTTAACTGTTGTTAGCAGCGTGAGTCCCCAGCACATAAAGTAAGTCGTGTAATGATATCATCATGGATGTTCCACCTGCGGCCTCGTAAAACGAGCCCATCCGCCAGACTTGACTCCATCAAGCCGATATTTGACATGTGGGACCGCTTCAAGAAGGCACGCTGTGCGTGGAAAACACGCTCTTTGACAGCGTATTCATTTCTTGTCGCTGCACCTCTGAGCGTCTCTCTGGGCGCACCACATGTGGGATGCAAATCCCAAAATACTTGACGTGTACAGAGGTCGGACTAATGACACCGAGTCGGCGCGGCGCTGGTTGACGGACGGCGGCGGCGTAAGAGGCTGGTGTGGAGGCGCGAGCCATCACGCAACACGATGACAAGAGGGCCGGCGTGTCGGGACTGAACCATTTTCTATAAGCGACGTGATGTAACACACTGAAGATTTATGCCCTTCTGTCTGCCGAGAATCTTTTCGAGGCGAGAGACCGTGTTTTGAAAACCGCTGCTTGCATAATGCTACTACATAAACGAACTGCATGGTGTTTAAGTAGCTCAAAAAACACTATAACACAAATCAAATGCAATGAAGTATGAATCAAATATCCTAAAATAAAAGAATATGAGATACTTGCAGATAGTTTGTAAAACTAACATTTACACTTGACAGGCAGTGCAGCGTAATAATGTTGCGAATTATCTGGGGGAGGTATTGTAGACCTGGATGGCGTGTGGAACGAATGAAGTCCTGTAGCGTTCACTGTGGGAACAGAACTGGAGGAGTTTGTTGGACAGTGAACTCCCCTGCCCCTCTGTAGTTGGATGGAGTGGGTGGGTGAGGTTGTCCATGATGGAGAGCAGCTTGTCAAGTGTCCTCCCGTCTCCCGCTGTTACAGCCGATAACTTGTTTGGCTTTCCGGATCAGTTTGTCCATCCGGTTCATGTCCTGTTTGGTTTGCATATATAACTTTAAGCATATCTACACGTGACACCCCTGGTCTCGTGCCTCACCAATGACTGGATTAACCGCAACTACAAGCTTAAGACTAAAAAAATCATCGTTACGTATCATCGCAGCCCTAATCACAGCTACAGTTTGCGGAATACTGCAAACACTTCGAGGCAGCGATTTGTGGCCGTATTTTCCTGTTTGCTGTGCAGCATATCTGCTTGCATTGTGGGCAAGCGGGGCAGTGACCCTCCAGACGCAGCTGTGGTGTGAGTCTACTGCAGGACTGGAGCAGCACACAATCGTCTATCAAGCGGCATGTTTTTATTTCTCTGTTATCCTGACAAGCTGCCTTCAAGAGAGTGTCTTCTGGTTGTGGTCTTTCCCCCCACTGGAAACTCTGATCTCTCTTTGGGAGGTGTGGCTTGACTCCTTACATGTGGCACCAAACTGCTTTGACAAAACTTCATGAAAGACCAACAAACCTTCAGTCATCATCCACCCCCCCCACCCCTGAGGGCTGTCACTTGGTTTCCAAGGTGGTTTTGTGTGTGTGTGTGTGTGTGTGTGTGTGTGTGTGTGTGTGTGTGTGTGTGTGCTTCAGCTCAACATCCACGTCTCACTCACCTCTTCTTGTGTGTTTTTTTCCTTTTTCCTCTTTAGGGACAGCGAGGTTACCTCGGCCCACCTGGACTCCCTGGAGAACCCGTGAGTTGATTTCTCCATTTCTCCCACTTTTTTCTGTCGCATCCCAGCATCTGCAGGCTGAAATGTTGCCATATGCGCACACATCTATCAGTGGTGTCTTCATGTTCTCCTCTGAGTCTGTATTTTTGTGTACCGGCATGCTGCCTGTGGGGCAAGCGGCCATCCAGATGAGATTAACTTGCGCGGGTGCAGAGAGAGAGACATCTGGTCAATGCGGCGTGCTGCATTCATGCTCTCCAGGATATCAGGAAGCAATGCCAAACAAAGAGAAGCACGAACACGCCAACTGGGCCACCAGTGACACACTCCCAGCCGTCACACAGCTGCTTTGGAGGAACTTTTACAGCGGTGTCATTTATCTTACAAAAACCCTGCACTCGCTCGACTCAACTGGTGGAAAAACACACTTGAATGAAGTCTTTCTTTTGCAAATGGCCTGAGAGGACTATTTTGGGAGCGGAGCATCCAGCGCCGTGTCCAAAGCAATTTGCAGGCCATGTGGGTCACGCTACTGTTAGTGTTGAAGAAAGGCCGTAGTCAGTGGGAGCAGAGCGGAACATTCTCCTCACTCTCACACGCTTTTAAGTAAGAGCCTGTCAGAGACGTCAGCGGTTCAGGGAGTTCCCAAACTTGTCATCACGCTTGGCTTCTCTCTGCTGATCCTGGTCCATCTTCAAACGCCCCCCACTTTCCCACCGCTGTGCTCTGAATCACCATTGAATCTCAGCGCTCACTTTACTGTCCAGTTGCTGCTGTCTTACTGTAACACGCGCTGTGCCAGTATCAGTACCAGTATCAGTACCAGTACCAGTATCAGACATTACTATTATCCTCGTTTCCACCGAGCGGTACCGTTCGCTTCAGTTGACAACGATACTCATTTTTGCTGTATTTTCATTCAGTACCACCTGGCTTTGTAGCGAGCTCGGCTCAGGTGGGACGGTGGGATGTCTCCTGGAGACACACGGTGGTTCCTTGGTTGGTCTACTGAGAAGTTACTTAGCAACATGATTCCAGGCATCTCATGCTTGTCAACATTCACATGAGAAAGGAACAAAAGTAGTTACTGAGGTTCCACTAAATAGACTAAATGTGATTTGGGCTGAAGACGTAAGGAGAATGGGCCGCACGGCGGGCTAGTGGTTAGCATGTTGGCCACACAGTCAGGAGAATCTCTGTGTGGAGATTGCAAGTCCGACTCTAAATGCGACTCTACATCATCCGTAGGTATGAATGGTTGTGTGTATGTGCGATTGGCATAGGCTGGGATAGGCGGCATAGAAAATGGACATGAGGAGAATGGATGATAATGGGCGGCACGGCTTAAGTGGTAGAGTGGTCTCCCAACCTGTGGGGGTAATGGGATATGATCCCTCGTATGATCGGCTCCACAACCTGGTCCATAGGGCTCGGGCTCGTTCCCACTCACACAGATTCTTCCATTCTTTGGAACTGCTGGAGTGTGAATCAGTCGGAATGGGACTCAGCAGCTCCAAGTCTAAGTCCACAGTTCCTGAAAGTGGTTGGAGTACCATCTCCTCACCGGAATTTCCAGATGATGTAGTCATCAGGCAGTGAACTTCAGCTCCCACTGGATCGGTTCACAGACGAGTGTGGCGCAGATGAGACCCTGCCCCAAGTAGATCCTGCCCGTCTTTCCTTGGGGGAAAGATGGATCACGACAGGCGGGTTGGTGCGGTGTCAACAGTGATGCAGACTCTGCATTGGTTCCTGAAGAGGGAGCCGAGCCCAAAGGCAATGCTGTCAATTTACCAGTTGATCTCCCTCACCTATGAGCTATGAGGTCATGAGCTTTGGGTGAAGACCAAAAGGACAAGATCAGGAGTTTCCTTCGTAGGGTGGCTGACTTCTCCCTCAGAGGCAGAGTGAGAAGCTCTGTGATTGAGGAGGAACTGCTGCTACTCCATGTTGACCAGATGGCTCAGGCATCTCCCTGGGGGGGTGTTCAGGGTGCATCTTTGAATGCATTAAAAACTACATCACAGTTGATGAGAAGCGTACTCGCACAAGGTCACACGTGGCATGGCTGTGTCCATCAAACCCCAGGTGTGTTAGCTCAACCATCACAAATTTGGTTTGGTGCAACGTCAGTCGGGCTTGTGCGATAATTAGATTGTCAACACTGAAACGTCCAAATGAAAGGAGCCAAAGACCCCCGTCAGCTGGGGGGTAACTGGCCGCTCCAAGCACTTTATGGATTCATCCAAGACAGCCAGCGCCACACGGCAGCGCGTCCGGAGCGAGTGTGTGTGTGTGTTTGTGTGTTGGCCTGTTCTTGTTCTTGAAAGGTTTGCTGCAGGATTCATGTTGATATTAGTGGGACGCATCGAGGAAGTTAGAATAGAACTTCATGACGTCATACATATCATTCCAGGTGGAAGGGAGGGATTAGACAGGTGTCACTCACGCTCAGGACTCTGCAGCCTACCTGCCCCTCAGAGAGAAAGAGCCCTCTTTTGAGGACAAAAATGGATACATTCTGGACAGAGAAGACAGATGGTTTGAAAGAGTGAACAGAGGGGGAGGTCTGCGACACAACTTCCAATGCTCTTCCTAAAAGATTCAATCATTTAGCCTCGAACAAATAAACAAGGCACAACCACCTTAGTTCCAGGTGGGTCAGGACCGTGATTACATCTGAATGGAGTGCTAACGAAGGTGATACCACCCAAATTACCGTTGGCGGGCAGAGGCCCCACTCCATTGTGTCCTAATGCAAAGCCATTCCTGTCTGGACAATACATTGGATCCTGCACCACAGCTGTCCTATCTGGTCTGACTAGTGTTTGTCCCACCTGGTCTTTGCGCATGAACTGATGAAGCCTGCTCGGATGAGAGGCCAAACGTCTTCTCAGAAAAGCGTTTAGGATGGAACACAATGACCTGCATGAGCAGCATGATGGTCTGCCTCTCACTCAATCATGAAGTGGAATAACGCAGCAGTCCTGCGTGGTAGTTGGTGTTCATTGTCCTTTTTTGTTACTTCTTCCCTGCAGGGAGAGCAAGGTCCGGTCGGAAGCCCGGGTGCCAAAGGTTATCCTGGCAGGCAGGTGCAGTAAATCCTCTGCTGTGACTGGTACAGTTGTAGTCCGAGCCAAGTGTTGAACAGCTGACCCTCTGTGTGTGTAAATACCACTTGGAGGCCACAAACAACACGGGCTAGCTTACTTATTCCTTGTGTTTGCCCACCATGTGTTGAACTTGTGTCTTTTATTTCCAGGGTTTACCTGGGCCAATAGGACCGATGGGGCCCAAAGGCGTGCGGGTAAGTGCGCCCCTCCCCTACTTTCATTTTATTTTGCTAAATGGCTAACTTGGCCATCGATAAATAGGCGTCATCCCGACAGCTTATGGACGCTTTTACTGTATTTGCAGAAGGAGTCGTTAAGAAAAGCACTTTCTGTCTAATTAGAGGTTGCCAGCTACTGTGTCTGTGTGGGTCCTCAAGAGTGCATGCACAGGGTGCAGGCGTGTGCACGTGGGTGTGAAATCCATCTGAGCGTGTGTGCTTATGTAATGCATCTTTGCACAGAAAAGCACAGTCATGCACGCTCACACTGGCCTCTTGTGTGTGTGTCTATTAATAGACGCCATGCTAGCGCCGTGTTGCTATTTTCAGGCTGCTTCCTAATGTTCCTTCGCATCGAAACAAGTGGCCACGCAAACAGCGATGTGAATGTTGTGTTGCAATAACGTCGTCTTTATCAGCCCCTCTTGGCCGCTCCAAAGCCTCCCCTGCCCCCACCGGCTGGAATTTCCTGTTTGAGCTCCGTATGAGGCCCCGCTGTCTTAAGGAGGCATTTCTTTCCTACTTTGTCACCTAGCCACACGTGTGTGTGTGTGTGTGTGTGTGTGTGTGTGTGTTGATCTCACCGTCGACTGTTGTGTTTGTGTCTCCCCTGCACGGACGACGGACGCAGTGCGACACCCCGGCCATCTTCAGAGATCCCTGGCGTGAGGGTATGTGCCCTTGGACTACATCGTGGAAGCCAGCACCATGCAGTCCATGGGCATATACACTTGCCTCATGGCTTGGCTCTTCACGGAGGACCCCCTTCACCGTGCAGGACCCTGAATGCTTCATTTTGCATTAAGTGCATTAACATAACTCACTCGGTATCCCCGCTTTCTCTCTCCTTGATCCCCGTTTCCCTTCCTCCTCCTGCAGGGTTTCATTGGAATCCCCGGGCTTTTTGGCCTCCCCGGGCCTGATGGCGAACGAGTGAGTGCTTGTAATTATTTGTCAAGTTGAAATCACCAAAGGAGATAAATACACCGTAACCTACGCTGTCAGTCTCATGCTAGCGCAGGGGTCGGAACCTTTTTGGCTGAGAGCCATGAAAGACATTTTTAAAAATGTATTTGCATATTCTTTAACTTTCAATGCAACTGTGTGCATTTGTAAGCAAGACCAGCAGTTGTTTTGTCTTTAATAATGTTGTTATACTGAAGCTAACCAGTAAGACGGTAAATAAAATACTTTACCATTAATGCCAGTCCTGGTGCTGCACGGTTTTGCATCGCAGCCTTTCTTTATTTCTTTTTTTCTTTCTTTCTTTCTTTCTTTCTTTTCTGCATCTTCTTCATCCAAAGGGTTTGCTCTACAGAATGAGCTAGCTGACTATTTGATGACTGTGTTTCAATTAGCGTACCTTTTGGAGACAGATACGTATTGCATTCCCCAGTAATGAATTTGGGAAAGCACTGCATCGTAAGTCATAAGTTGCACCCCCGGGAACTACTGTAAGTGTGCATAATACACATGTGAAGTGTAAGTGTGCAAGTTACACTGCCTTTGAATGTTGCACGAGTACAGGGGGAGGCAACCTACGGCTCGGGAGCCACTTCTGGCTCTCAGACATGTCTTATCGTCATCGTAACGTTTATCCTTCTTCTATGCCACTTGTCCTCACCCGGGTCGCGGGGTATGCTGGAGCCCATGCCTGCTGGCTTTGGGTGAGTGAGACGCGGGGTCCACCCTGGACTGGTGGCCAGCCAATGGCAGGGCACATATAGACAAATGCCATAAAACGTATTTATTTGAATTGTTTTTGCTGACGTTTTAAAGTGAAACGTTACAGAAACCAGTGTTGGAAAATAACATTGAAAATATTACAACTTTCTTTTGCATTTTAATGCATTTTCTAGCAATGCGGGTGGCCAGAGCCAATGCCAGCTGCCCTTACCATATTTACCAAAAGTTGATGATGACTGGATGATGTGGTAGCCTAGCCGAGTGATCGAGAGGCCAAGAAGTAAACTTCCCTCCTTAATGTCAGAGTTGGTGGCTGAACGCAAACACTCTTGAGTGCCCACCTCACCCCACCCTTCAAATCTTTCAAGTACCTGAACTCATCTGCCTTCCAAATCACGGGGCGATTAGCATCCTCAGGACATCCTGTAGATGTCACCAAGCGTCTGCATACTTAGCGGGTGTTCCTGTTGCATCTATGTATCTGTGGCGGGAACACGTTGTGTGGCTGTCGGCGTGTTTGTTGTTTTTCTCTTTCTTTGTTGTTGTCTTTTCTTCTTTCACCCGCCGTCTTTTCTTTCTCGTCTTGATTTTCAGGGCATTCCCGGCGAACCAGGGAAGAGGGGCAAGATGGGTAGGCCGGTAAAGTTTTGTCTCAACATACTTTACAGACGCATGCTTGGATGAGTTGGGGGAGGTCACGCGTGTCAAACAGCATTCACTTCCTTCCGGCGGGTGCGTTCCTCGCATCAGCAGGCAGCGGTGCCGACATCCACACAGAGCCGAGCGTGTGGAAATGTAGGACGTCTGCATGTTACGTCACTGCTCCCGTCAGCTCGGTGTTTCCAGGCCTGTCAGGGAGGTTAACCGGGGTCGAGTCCCGGCATCCGTGCGTCGGGGTCGTGCGTGCTTGCAACAAGAAAAAGGCTTTTGTTAGCGGGAAGGGGCTCCGGGCCATCTGGAGGAAGCGTGTCAGATATAGATCACCTTGACAGCACCTTTCAAAATGTTTCCGAGCCTTAAAGGCGTAGACGCGTGCTCCTTGCTGGGTCTTGGGCTAAACAGCACATTTATGGATTGGTACATCCCCACCCCATCACTGCGCAGTCAGGTCGCGCTCTTCCGGCGTCGTTGGCGGCCGTTTCGTGTTTTTGCAGCTTGAAGAAAAGGCTGAATTAGGGATTGATGTAAAAACAAGGGATGTTTTTCTTCTGCCGTAATGACATCGATGATGTCGTGCAGCACACAGCAACGAGCTTGCTAGCTCAGTACGTTCCCTCTGTTTCATCCTTGTGCGGTGAACGTGCCCCTGTGCCATTTGCAGTTTGCATGGGGGTGTCCTGATGCTGGAATATACCATGAATATTGTCCAGTAGCAACACAAGTCCTAAACACTTTGATACATTTGTCTGTTCGTTGGCGTTCCAAATAACTTGAAAAGTTCAAAATGGGTTTGGATGAAATGTGCAGGAGTTGTTGGAAACGGGATACGGAAGAAGTGATTACATTTTGGGGGTGATCCAGGTCACCGTCTGGATCCATGAAGGATCCTTTAACATTGCAAGACCATCAGACCGTTTCCGGCATTCGTGCACATACTGTAACTCCAATATTAATAAACTGAATAGCTTTGTCGTTGGAGTGTAGAAAACCCGTTTCTGACTTTCTAAATACGTTGTTTTAGCTTCATTAGAGCCCTCTAGACCTGAAATAACACCCCTATAGTCACTTGTATCACCTGATATAGTAGACATGAGAAGCAATAATGTATGCAATAATGCAATAATGCAGTGAACCGTGTTCATTCTTTACGCGAGATGTGAGCTGACATTAGTTTGAGGCCTATGTTGGTATCGCATGGTATCGGTGTGATGCTACAACACTTACAGTCTAAAGTATGATGGCCAACGGTAGGATGCTGTTCTGCTTTGGCCTCCACGGTTGCACTTTGTTAACATGTAACGTCTTTCACGCCCTTTTCAGGAGGGGCCCTGAAGAGACGCACTTAAGCCCCATTGGACTCGCTTCAATTAACAGTTAAAGTGCAACATTGGTCTTGTACGAGGAGCGATGACGGCGGCATGAGTCATCTTTTGTGGGTAAACTTCATGCGTCATCCACGTCTGCTGCACAAGCGCTGCACTCCTTCACCCTGGAGGAGTCTGGATGAGGAGCACAGACTCCCGCTGACGCGGCTGATATGTTGTCGGAGGACTTACACATTTCCTGAAAGAGCACAATAGCGTCATTCAGACACGACTGCTTTGAATTTTGACACGCTCGTACAACGGAACCCCTTGAGGGAACTGAAAAAGGAAAAATCGGATCCACTGTCGTTGGAAGAGTTGGGATGCTAGGTTTGTTTAGTACAGCCATTCTCAACCGGTGGGCAAAATAACATTTACACACGAGCATACGTGCAAAACTATACAACCCGCAAGGCATGCTGGGCAATCTACTCCGTTGAATTTGCGATGATGGTGGGTCCCGCAGCCAAACCAGCTGAGGCCCACTGGTTTACCTCGAAGTTAAAAGCTGTCACACCGGCTCCCTTAAAACTTTCTTTTTGTCAGCAGATCTTTATCTCAGTCAAGCTCGGGGTTAAAACTTCCTGCTGTGTGTCTAAAAGTCCTCCATTGTTACAAAGAGCTGCCATTTGCAGCAGGAATCAAGGGTAATTAGCGTTTTTCAAACAATGTGCGAGGCCCGGAATAGCGCAGGTCGGCCATAATGAGCCTTTCTGGATGTTCTGGTCTGAGAATGCATTGTGCTTTCTGCCGACGTGGCTCCTCTTTGCATTCGGAGCAGCCCAGATGATCCTGCATTTAACGCTAAGAGTAATTACTCTCGTGTTGCACTTGGGAAAAAGTAGAATCAACTTAAATAGAATAGTTGGCCCGAGATGTAATGGCCCCATTATGCATATTTCCAATGATTGGACATCTGATGTTGAGCCTGCCAAAGCCAGTGCTCATGTGACGTCTGTCACATTGCTGCTTACTTCCATTTTGCACATGCTTTGTTAATGACATAAGCCGCTCCGCAGACGGAGCATGCTAACAGCTTTCAAAACACAAAGTGGGGTGAATGCTGCAACTGAACGTGTGACCAGAAACCCGACTCTGAAATGAATGACAACGTTGTCGTGTGTTTGCTGTTCTCAGCTCGTTAAATGCTCAGTAAAACTACTGCATGTGCGCTTCCTGTTCCAACGCACCTGTTTTATTTGACTGTATAACAAAAATAAAGACAGTTTTCAAATGATTTGATTTATGGAAGCCCGGTTCCACTGCAGAAACATGCTGAAAGAAAAACAATATCCCAATTGCCAGTCAGAATATGTGATAAAAAAAATCCTAACTGTGAGATAGGAAGGTCATACGTATGAGAGAAAAACTCAATGATGAGATAGAAAGTCCGAATTATGAGATACAAACATAATTCGGACTTTTTAGCTCATCATTTCGAGTTTTTCTCTCATACGTATGACTTTCCTATCGCTTTTTTTTCATCACAGCAAAGTCATAATTATGCGATAAAAAGCCAATATGATGAGACAGAAAGTCATAATTATGAGATACAAACATAATTCTGACTTTTTATTTCATTGTTTCAACTTTTTATCTCATGATTTTAACTTTTCATTAAGAATTTTTTTTTCTCTCAGTGACACAAACAGAAACACAAACAGGCTGCCATCCCCCCCAACTTTCAAAACTCTCTTGTCATGCTTACTTCAACCACTAGAGGGCTTTTCCTGCATACTTCCTCAGACCACTAGAGGGCATCTCAAACGAGACAAGATCACGTGACCAAGCTTCTACGGTCGGAAGAAATGTCACCTTGAGCTATATGACCTCAATAGTTTGCTATGAACAATGAATTCACGTCTCAGAATGGGACTGTAGCTGTTGTCTGTTGCCCCCTAGTGGTGAGAAACGCGTTATTGCGGGTTTGCCAAAGCGGACAATAGACAAAGCAGCAAGATGTGAGACAGACGAGTTTGACTTCTGACGTTTTTGTGCATCCATGCAAAGATAAAAGGACTCTGTGTGTCATTTAGGGATTTCCTGGGGACTTTGGAGAACGAGGACCACCTGGGGCAGACGGAGAACCAGTAGGTCATGCAGACACACACCTCCATCAACGTATGCATTCTTTATGCACAAACTTGCCCACATGGCTTCTTGTTGGGAGTAACCTTGTCAACGGTGCACTCGGGAGCACTTTTTGGAACATTTATGACAAATAACTTACTTTATCCGGGCTTAACCTAAAATCTAAAGATGAAGCAAAGCACGTGCTTAAGACACGCTCTCAGTTATTATTCATAATGAATCTCGTTTGGTCAAAGTTTGTGAAAATATGACTTCTGATTTTGGCTCTAAATGGAAAGTCCAAACCAAAATGGACGACTTCCTGTTTGTTAGCGAACATGGGTTCTTGAGAATTTCTTTGTGCATCCTGTCACGACACACGTCCCCAACCAATGTGGGGGCAACCCATTTTTTACCCCATTTTTTACATGCAAGTTAAGGTAAGTAAAACTGCAAGGAAACGCAGGGAACAATAATACTACTACTACTACTACTACTACTAATAATAATAATAATAATAACCAGAGCAGTTCCAAGTGCTTTACAAAGAAAGGTCAAAAGGATGAAGTACTAGTGGGGAACTACTGTCTGATCTTCTCCTGAAATCTAGATGTGTTATCTCCTCCGCTCTCCACTGCACTTCCATCACATCACATCACCTCTGGCTCCACCTTCCACCTCCCACCTCCCACCTTCAACCTTGAACCTCCCACCTTGCACCTCCCACCTTCCACCTCCCACCTTCAACCTTCCACCTCCCACCTTCCACCTCCCACCTTCCACCTTCCACCTCCCACCTCCCACCTTCCACCTCCCACCTTCCACCTCCCACCTTCGACCTTGCACCTCCCACCTCCCACCTTCCACCTTGCACCTCCCACCTTCCACCTCCCACCTTCAACCTTCCACCTCCCACCTCCCACCTTCCACCTCCCACCTTCAACCTTCCACCTCCCACCTTCCACCTCCCACCTTCAACCTTCCACCTCCCACCTCCCACCTTCCACCTTGCACCTCCCACCTTCCACCTCCCACCTCCCACCTTCAACCTTGAACCTCCCACCTTGCACCTCCCACCTTCCACCTCCCACCTTCAACCTTCCACCTCCCACTTCCCACCTTCCACCTCCCACCTTCCACCTTCCACCTCCCACCTCCCACCTTCCACCTCCCACCTTCCACCTCCCACCTTCGACCTTGCACCTCCCACCTCCCACCTTCCACCTTGCACCTCCCACCTTCCACCTCCCACGTTCAACCTTCCACCTCCCACCTCCCACCTTCCACCTCCCACCTTCAACCTTCCACCTCCCACCTTCCACCTCCCACCTTCAACCTTCCACCTCCCACCTTCCACCTTGCACCTCCCACCTTCCACCTCCCACCTTCCATCTTGCACCTCCCACCTCCCACCTTGCACCTTGCACCTTCCACCTCCCACCTTCCACCTTGCACCTCCCACCTTCCACCTTGCACCTTCCACCTCCCACCTTCCACCTTGCACCTCCCACCTTCCACCTCCCACCTTCGACCTTGCACCTCCCACCTTCCACCTCCCACCTTCCACCTCCCACCTCGCACCTCCCACCTTCCACCTTCCACCTTGCACCTCCCACCTTCCACCTTGCACCTTGCACCTCCCACCTTCCACCTTGCACCTCCCACCTTGCACCTCCCACCTTCCACCTTGCACCTCCTACCTTCCACCTCCCACCTTCCACCTTGAACCTCCCACCTTCCACCTTGAACCTCCCGCCTCCCACCTTACACCTTGAACCTCCCACCTCCCACCTTCCACCTTGAACCTCCCACCTTGCACCTCCCACCTTCCACCTTGCAGATTCCACCTTGCACCTCCCACCTTCCACCTTGCACCTCCCACCTTCCACCTTGCACCTCCTACCTTCCACCTCCCACCTTCCACCTTGAACCTCCCACCTTCCACCTTGAACCTCCCGCCTCCCACCTTACACCTTGAACCTCCCACCTCCCACCTTCCACCTTGAACCTCCCACCTTGCACCTCCCACCTTCCACCTTGCAGATTCCACCTTGCACCTCCCACCTTCCACCTTGCACCTCCCACCTTCCACCTTGCACCTCCCACCTTCCACCTCCCACCTCGCACCTTGCACCTTGCACCTCCCACCTTCCACCTCCCACCTCCTACCTTCCACCTCCCACCTCCCACCTTCCACCTTGCACCTCCCACCTTCTACCTTGCACCTCCCACCTTCCGCCTCCCACCTTCCACCTTGCATCTTGCACCTCCCACCTCCCACCTCGCACCTCCCAGCTTCCACCTCCCACCTTGCACCTCCCACCTCCCACCTTCCACCATGCACCTCCCACCTTCCACCTTGCACTTCCCACCTTGCACCTCCCACCTTCCACCTTGCACCTCCTACCTTCCACATCCCACCTTCCACCTTGAACCTCCCACCTTCCACCTTGAACCTCCCACCTCCCACCTTCCACCTTGAACCTCCCACCTTGCACCTCCCACCTTCCACCTCCCACCTTCCACCTTGCACCTCCCACCTTCCACCTTGCACCTTCCACCTTGCACCTTGCACCTTGCACCTCCCACCTTCCACCTCCCACCTTCCACCTTCCACCTTGCACCTCCCACCTCCCACCTTCCACCTCCCACCTTCAACCTTCCACCTCCCACCTTCCACCTCCCACCTTCAACCTTCCACCTTCCACCTCCCACCTTCCATCTTGCACCTCCCACCTCCCACCTTGCACCTCCCACCTTGCACCTTGCACCTTCCACCTCCCACCTTCCACCTTGCACCTCCCACCTTCCACCTTGCACCTTCCACCTCCCACCTTCCACCTTGCACCTCCCACCTTCCACCTTGCACCTCCCACCTTCCACCTCCCACCTTCGACCTTGCACCTCCCACCTTCCACCTCCCACCTTCCACCTCCCACCTCGCACCTCCCACCTTCCACCTTCCACCTTGCACCTCCCACCTTCCACCTTGCACCTTGCACCTCCCACCTTCCACCTTGCACCTCCCACCTTGCACCTCCCACCTTCCACCTTGCACCTCCTACCTTCCACCTCCCACCTTCCACCTTGAACCTCCCACCTTCCACCTTGAACCTCCCGCCTCCCACCTTACACCTTGAACCTCCCACCTCCCACCTTCCACCTTGAACCTCCCACCTTGCACCTCCCACCTTCCACCTTGCAGATTCCACCTTGCACCTCCCACCTTCCACCTTGCACCTCCCACCTTCCACCTTGCACCTCCAACCTTCCACCTCCCACCTTGCACCTTGCACCTCCCACCTTCCACCTCCCACCTCGCACCTTGCACCTTGCACCTCCCACCTTCCACCTCCCACCTCCTACCTTCCACCTCCCACCTTCCACCTTGCACCTCCCACCTTCTACCTTGCACCTCCCACCTTCCGCCTCCCACCTTCCACCTTGCATCTTGCACCTCCCACCTCCCACCTCGCACCTCCCAGCTTCCACCTCCCACCTTGCACCTCCCACCTCCCACCTTCCACCATGCACCTCCCACCTTCCACCTTGCACTTCCCACCTTGCACCTCCCACCTTCCACCTTGCACCTCCTACCTTCCACATCCCACCTTCCACCTTGAACCTCCCACCTTCCACCTTGAACCTCCCACCTTGCACCTCCCACCTTACACCTTGAACCTCCCACCTCCCACCTTCCACCTTGAACCTCCCACCTTGCACCTCCCACCTTCCACCTCCCACCTTTCACCTTGCACCTCCCACCTTCCACCTTGCACCTTCCACCTTGCACCTTGCACCTTGCACCTCCCACCTTCCACCTCCCACCTTCCACCTTCCACCTTGCACCTCCCACCTTCCACCTTCCACCTCCCACCTTCCACCTTCCACCTTCCACCTTGCACCTTCCACCTTACACCTCCCACCTTCCACCTCCCACCTTCCACCTTGCACCTCCCACCTTCCACCTTGCACCTTCCACCTTACACCTTACACCTTCCACCTTCCACCTCCCACCTTCCACCTTGCACCTCCCACCTTCCACCTTGCACCTCCCACCTTCCACCTTGCACCTCCCACCTTCCACCTTCCACCTTGCACCTTGCACCTCCCACCTTCCACCTCGCACCTCCCACCTTCCACCTTCCACCTTGCACCTTGCACCTCCTACCTTCCACCTCCCACCTTCCACCTTTCCACCTTGCACCTCCCACCTTCCACCTTCCACCTTGCACCTTGCACCTCCCACCTTCCACCTCCCACCTCCCACCTTCCACCTTGCACCTCCCACCTTCCACCTCCCGCCTTCCACCTCCCACCTTCCACCTTTCCACCTTGCACCTCCCACCTTCCACCTTCCACCTTGCACCTCCCACCTCCCGCCTTCCACCTTCCACCTCCCAACTCCCACCTTCGACACACACAAGCAAGCACACAGCCTCGTCTCAGAAGCTGCCTTGAACACTGAGCTACTCTTCTGAGCATGTTTGTTTAAAAAAAAAAGCCAATAACCCCAGAAAAGTGCTCCTTCACTCTTCACCACACTTGCTCCTTCTCTCCGACCAGGGCCAGCTGGGAGCCCCCGGTCCAAATGGAGTTCTCGGACTAATTGTGAGTAGTGGACTTCTGTGCGTCCTGCCCACCTTTCCCCAAACATCCGTCCCATCAATGCTCCATTGAAGCGTAAATAGAAGAGCATCTACAGTACGTTTCACAGGTTGACTGCAAAAGCTGTGTTTTGTCAGAATGTGTGTCGGAATGACTTGATTAATGATCAATCAAACCCAATTTACCAAGCGCAGTGTCTGTTTTAAGCTGCCTCGCCCACACACACGCACCAATAGCCACGTAATGGTGTGTCTTGTCGCTCCTCCCGGTTTATTCTGGGCCATCGGCGGTGGCAGAAAGCCTGTAATTGGAGGCTTGTGATTACAGCTCTGCTCCCAACTTGTCCATGGGACCAGGCCGGGTGCGCAGAAACGGCACAGGGCTGCACTTAAAAACGTTAACGTATGCAAACAGACCTTCCTTCTGCTGGGACGGCAGGCTGCAGCCGTCCAGGAAGCTGCGAGCGCCACCTCGGTTACGTTTGCTGTGAATCACCTGGGAAGTTGTGAACGTCTTTCTTTAAGTAGGCGTCCACCTTGACATAGGCCCAATAGGCCACAAACATCAGCGGGTACCAGGCCCTGTTCAGAATCACCCTGCCATTGACCGGGTTGACTTCCTGCAAATGCATTCCAATTTAGTCATTATCATATGAAAACAGAAGAATCCAAATATGCACAAATGGAGGAAAAATATGTCAACTACGTGTCTCAAAAATCTTTTGTTGACCAGTAAATGTGCAAGCAATGGTTGCTTTCACTTTCTGTTAAGTCCGAGGGGGAGGGGCAGTTCAGCAGTTTCTGCTATATTCATTGCAAGAAACATGCTGAGTGTTGATGTTATTCCCTGTGCAAACATGAGTCTTGTGTGTCTCCTCTGCCGGTACCAGGGTGACATGGGACCTGTCGGAGAGATGGGCCTTCCAGGACCGAATGGGCTGAAGGTAATCTCACCTGGACTCTCATGAAAACCGGAGAGTCTGTTGATTAACGTTCAGAAATCCAAAGGTCAAACTTCTAACCGCTCAGTCGGTGTTTCTTGCAGGGTGTGCCCGGAAATCCGGGAGAACCAGGACTGAAAGGTGATAAGGTGATCTGAATATTCCTGTTATTGGCCTGTGTTTGAGCAGCATGTGATGTCATCCTGTTCTCTCTGTCCCACTTGTAGACCTGCAGCATGGTTGATGCTTTTACAAAGTCGTACTTAGCTTGAGATCTGGTGTCTTCAAAGACGCAAAGTAACGTCCAGTGTCGCATGAGAAGGTGGATCATGTATTGAAGGGGTATTAGAAGAGGTAGTCCACCGTTTACCACCACTTAGGGAGAAAATGGACAGATGGCTGAACACAAACAAGGAAGGAAAAACTAGAGCAAGAAACCTAGAACTGAGCCAAGACAGGAGTACGTGGGTCCATTAAGCGCCCGCCCGTATGCTCTTGTTGTAGTTGCTCGATACAGTTTGGCATCTCCCATACTTGTGCTGTTTCCAGTACGGCGCACTTTTTACGCAGAAAGATGAAAGGATGCAAGGACCTTTTTGATACGTTGTTTCAGTTTTGTCATATGCAGAAGGTCAGTATTGTTAGTATGAACTTTTTGGATATCATAGTAGTCATACGGTCGTAGTAATATTATTCCCATCATAGTAGTAGTCATAGTAATATTATTCCCTCATATTATGTTTTGTTAGTCTCCACTTGAATCGTATGTTTTGTCTCACATTATTTCAACTTGCTATAATATTTGAACTCTATGCTACTAAAACGATATTATTTGTCTTCATATTACGAGTTTACTCTTGTCAAATTGGGACTTTTTTCTCGTTAGAATGCAACTTTTTTGTCTTAATATTTTGACTTTATTCTCATCAAATTACAGCTGTTTGTTTTCTTCTTACATTTCTCTTATTTGTTTTTATTTTTCTCGTCAGTTTTCTTCTCATAATGTTGACTTTATTGTCGTAATATTTTGACCTTATTCCCATGTTATAACTTTAAAATAATGTCATTTTCTGTAATATTTCGCCTTTTAGCTACAAAAATGACTTTATTTCTCCTCATGATAGTTATAGTACAATAGTTATAAGTAGTTATAATAGTTAAAAAGTTATTCTTGCAAAATAATTTTTTTTTCATTAGATTACAACTTTTTTCCTTTAAATATTTTGACTTTATTCTTGAAAAATTGCTGCAGATTTTTCCATTTTTTTCTATGCGCCGCAGGCTGATAAAAAAACAGTCGTGGGCCGTGAATGGCCCCCGGATCCCTGAGTTATGGTGCTGAGATGGAGATGGCACATGAAGTATCTTCCAGTGTGTGCTTGCTGTGACTCCAAACTTCCTGTCTGTGCCTCCTCCGTCATCCTGTGTCTCTTGGTGTCGTCCTCTCTCTCTCAGGGTGACATCGGGGTACCGGGAGAGCAAGGCGAGATGGGCTTCAAAGGAGACAAGGCAAGTCACCTGGTCTTGGCTGGAGAATGGTGGATGTAGTCCAGGTGGACTACAAAGCAGGTGTATCTCATGAGAGTCTTTAATGGCTCCGTTGTCTTTCCAAGTTTGAAAGCTTGTGTTTGTGCGTGACAGGGCATCCAGGGGGCACTGGGACCGCCTGGCATCCGTGGTAAACCAGGACCGCAGGTTAGTGTTGACTTTTGCAACCCAAAGATGTTCTTCATCCTCACAGCCTCTTAAGTTTAACGTACACATTTTCTGTCTCTTTACAGGGCAGCATGGGGGACAAAGGCCCCGATGGGACAGCGGGACCGAATGGCCCTGAGGTGGGTGTTTACCCACAGTGCACAGACGCAGACAGTAGGAAAGCACAATGTGACAAGTGTGAACTGACCATGACAGGGCTTCCCTGGAGACATGGGACCACCAGGAGAGAATGGCCTTGAAGGACCAAAGGTAAGAGCATCATGTGTACGCTCGTCCCTCGCACATCACCCCCTCACTCTATCACGGCCTTTTGAAAATGAATAAATTCATAAACGATCGCGGTTTTGTAGTTGACTCTGGCCTATTATTGGTAAAAAGTCATGTGGTACTTTGGTCACTAGGTGTCAGTCATGTCACATTGATGAGACATGCTCTTACATTAACTTGCACTGTGGAGTCGCCAAGGATGCAGAGTCAAAACAAGTTCTCCTCCCATTCCATGTGGAAGTGGTCTTCTTGCGTTGTCCCCGCTCAGTTGCAAACCCTTTCTTTATGCTTCCACCTTCCACCTTGCACCTCCCACCTTCCTCTAGCATAAATAAATTGGAGGCTAACTTTCAGGAGAAACTTGGAGTAGAAGCGCTGCTCCTCCGCATTGAGAGGAGCCAGATGAGGTGGCTCAGGCATCTGGTCTGGATGCCTCCCTGGGGAGGTGTTCAGGGCACGTCCGACCGCTAGGAGGCCTCGGAGAAGACCCAAGACACGTTGGAGAGACTGTGTCTTTCAACTGGCCTGAGAAAACCTCGGGATCCGCCGGGAGGAGCTGGACAAAGTAGCCGGGGCTTCCCTGCTTAGGCTTGCTAATGCCGTTTCTTGTGTCCCTGTAGCCTGCGCATATGAGTTGCGCAATTTGGTATAAACAAAGATAGTCAGTGAGGACGGATGATAGACTCACGTCGATGCCATGTGATCGACCCACATTTAGTTGGAGATACGACAACAACAGTGAACTTTCCCAATGCGAACGTGAGTTATTGTGTCTTGTCATCGCGTATCACGTCCACTCTTTCAGGTGGTACAGTCCTCCCTCATTTATGGCGGTTCATTCAATGTTAATAATTGGAATATTTTTGTAGTTGGAGCATACTAAATCTGTCTATGGCTTTCTAAATACAGTTTCTAATGTTATTAGAGCCCGTGGACATGAAATAACACCCCCAGAGTCAGCTTTACGCTCCTATTATTCTTTGTTTACAACACATTGCAACTCTTATGCTGCAGGGACTCAAGGTGCCCGCTGGCTAGCCAGCTAGCGAGCTAACCACTTACCACTTACGACCGTACTACCTCATTTAGCACAACCGTTATGTGAACGTTTGTCTGTTTTTGGCTCACCAAGGGAAAGCTCGGGACCAGAGGTTTGCCCGGGCCACAAGGGTTACCTGGCTTGGAGGTAAGCCCCACAGACACAAAAGACCTCAGTGGATTTGGATTCATAAATATATGATGTGTTTCCAGGGAGATGAGGGCCCCATCGGACCGCCAGGCCCAATGGGATTTGAGGTGAGTTCTTGGGGCAGACTCCCTTTGGGAAGCCATTTATAAATACGTTGTTTGGTATTGTTATGCTCAAGAACTACATTACTGGCATAGTGACACCTCGCCACACCACACTGGCTAGCGACTAGCCGGCTAGCGACTAGCTTCACCACACACTAGCCAAAGGTAGCGCTACATATTGGAGCTGTTTTTGTTTTGGACCTTAGGTGTAGCGTTCCTTTCTGTGTTGCTATGTGAAATCAATGCACCCAGGAAGGAAGTTCTGCCAAGTAGTGTAGTATTCCACGCTGTCATGAATGTACCCGTTACTACATGCTCACAACCATAACACCTTGTTGGGGGTGTTTTAACAGCGCTTGTCTTTGGTGGCGCATAGGTGTGCCGCACGACGTGCATTCATGACCTGTCTCTTTTTATCTGTTTTTCTATCTTTGGAAGGCACAGAAAGAGAAAGACGTGTGTTCATGTCCCATGTAAGGATTGTGGATGATGGGGGAAGTTCCCAAACAAGTGCAGGTTTTTGATGAACTCTGGTATACGGAAGAACTTAGCATCCCTGTTTTGGACACAAGGGGGTGATTCACTACGTTGTTGACTGCTGTGAACATTTATAGCCAGAGGTTGTTACAGAAAGAGGAGACTACTGAGTGCCAAGTATAGCCCTGCTGGACCGGCGCCTTCACTTGAATTTTCCCCGAGTCAGACCTATTTTTCTTTCATGGTCCCAGATGTTTTTGGCATTTTTTTGGTCTTTTTACTTCCTGCATTTTTCCTTCAAGCCTCCTCTTAAGTCCTGCTGATTCAAGCGGGTTCTCGGACCACCCCGTGGTCCTTCTGAGGGGAAGTGGTGCCTCCTGCAGGAGCTTTGAGTGATCTCTGGCCAGGTGGCACAGGTCCGCCTCCTCTTGGGCCAGCTGCTTTCTGTTCAGGGCCGCTCTTGCAACAATAGCCCGTCTCAGATTTTCACTTCAATTCGTTTCCATCCCTGTATTCCTTTTTTTGGATGTTGTGCTCAGATGCCAGCAGAACTGTTAAAGGGGTGAAGAAGACACAGCACCTTAACAGCTCTTTGGAATTTGTTTTATTGCTGCGTGAATTAAAAGCGTCTGCACTCAAAGGTTGCAATCCTCGAGTCATTGAATTGAGTGTGTTCAGAGAAGTTACAGCTGGTAAAAAAGCACTTAGCTCCCCTCTTAAGCTCAGGAATGATTGTCTGTGGAAGAGACGTTCCAGTCAGCAAACACCTTGACAGTCTGCCAAGAGGTAAACGTCTGGCTCACCTGCACACGCCACTGCATGTTTCGGCAGACTGCGACATCTGCAGACGACCGCGAGCTGTCATCGGCCGTGATTCACCGCCTTTTGTGTTTATTTAGAAGGTTAACGTGGCGTGTTCATGTCCCGTTTAGGGTCGACTGGGCAGAAAAGGATTCCCCGGAAAGGTCGGGCCTGAGGGAGTGAAGGTGAATAGACCTTTCCTTCACCTTGATTTCTCCTCTAAGTGACGTGGAATCATTCGTTGCAAACCTCCAATGTTGCTTGACGCAGGGAGAGACTGGCATCACGGGAAAGGTCGGCGCCATGGGAGAAAGAGTAAGAAACCCTGACTTTAGGTTTCCCATGCAGCAGGGGTGTCATATTTGGACTTTATTCCCATAAAGTCACAGCCGTTGATCCGTTTCTGCTGTTGTTGTTTCATTTTATTTCCCAACTATTTCAAGTTTCTTCTTGTAATGCTGACTTTATTCCCATCATGTTTTGACTTTATAGTCGTAACGTTAAAGCTTTTTCACATTTCCCAACAAATACAGCTGTATTTGCTGCTTTCCTTTTTTCTTCACCTTTAGTAGTTCAACTTTTAAGCCACTAAAATGACTCATTTTTTCTCATCATTTTATTCTTGGAAAATTACAACTTTTTCTCGTTGGACTGCAACTTTTTTTTCTTAATATTTTAACTTTATTTTTGTAGAATTACTGCTGATTTTTGCTTTTTTTGGGGGGGTTTTCTTGTTAAACTATATTTTTGAGTGTGCGTGCGTGTGTGTGCGTGTGTGTGCATTCCAGGGCTTGGTGGGTTTCATCGGACCTGTGGGAGAGGCGGGGCTGGCAGGAGAGAAGGTAACATTCCGAGTGGATTCGTCGCTTACAGCTCTTCATTCGGCGGATAGACTTGAGTCTTTTTGTGTTTTTAGGGAGATCGAGGTTCCATGGGCCTTCCCGGACCGCCTGGAGAAAAGGGGTCTACGGTAAGATGGGAAGAAGAGATGGGAAGGATTCATTTATTTTTTTGGTGGGGGGCACAGCGCTGAAAGGGAACCCTCGCTTAGAGCATGTGTGTTATTCCCATGGGAATACTCGGATGCTTCTGATGAGCGAGGAAGTGGGATGAGCCCCGTGCTCTTACGTGTTACAACGCTTTGGAAAACCTGCTTGATCTGGCAGCTGGAAAAGGCATAACAACACTAACTGTTTGCACGCGTGAGAGAGAGACAAGTCCATCACTTCTGATGACTTTCCCTCATGGGCACTATTTCTATTTATGGGCACTATTTATTCATTCAAAAACACCCTGTCAAAGAAGGGATTGCTAAAGCGGGACTTTTTAGCGCCAACATGTGTGATTTATCTGCATAACATTGCACAACATGGGGTGCTGTGCTACACGACCTTGCTTGTTCAGATGTCTGAAAGCAGCAGACCTAGTTAGACCCAGGACACGTTGGAGAGACCATGTCTCTCCACTGGCCGGGAGCGCCTCGGGACGACGTAGCCAATGAGAGGGAAGTCTAAGCGGAAGAAGATGGATGGATCAATTCGAATGTCCACACCTCAAAGCCTCTGTCAGCACGATACTTCAGTTTTGTCAATATGTTTATCAAAGGCGTTCCCACTGGGTGGGTCGCCTCCCCCATTCTACACAACGCCTGTTAGGATACATTTTTGTTGTCTGCTCTCGCATCCTTTTGTTGCATCATTCCTCATCATTGTTTGTCCACAGGGTCACCCAGGGACACCAGGGGAGACCGGGCCTCCAGGACCACCTGGCAGACCAGTAAGTCATGACCGGTTTGCGGCTCGTGCTAATATGGGGCCCATCTCGCCCGTCCTGATCAGAAGCTGCTGCGTGCTTCCAGCCAAACGGCCACAGAGGAAATTCCTTTTTGGTTGCTGGGTTTGCTCCCAAAGCCTTGCAGTCAGTAACAATCTTCAGTGGGAGCTTTTGGAGGGACGGCCTCCCGCTGAACCGGCATTGTCCTCCCGTCGCTCACGAGCCAAACACCTCTCACCAATTAGACGTGCAAAGCGCCCCCGCATAAGCGGCGGTCTTGGCGCGGGCCAAGCAAGTGTCGGCTGAAGCGGGAGGCTGGTGAGCCACCAAAACAAACATAAATAGAGCGCTGGGGGGCTCAGCCGAGCAGGATTCCGGAGCATGGCTGTTTAATTGGTGTGAGTGACACAACTAACAACAAACCTCATGCTGTGCCCCCCAGGTCACGCTGCTAAGCCCTCCTCCCGGGTCAGCATGTGCTGTGTCAGTGTAAACCTTTTCTTTTATCTCCTTTTTTCCTCTTCTTCTCCTTTTCCTTCCTACTTAGGGACCTCCTGGGGGAACGGGACCCGCAGGTACCAGAGGACCCAAAGGTTTGCGGGTAAGTTGGAAGCTCATCCTGAGTAAAGAGCAACCTGGTCATGTTTTGTACAAGGTGTAGTGGATGGGTGGACATCATGAAGTTCTACAAAACCTTCTCTCCAGTGATGTCCCGTCTGCTCCGTGGACTTTGGCGCTTGCCTCGGTGTAAGCTGTCCTTTTCACAATGACGTTCCAGTGATCCAAATCTCTCATAAGTGGAACAATGCCGCTGCTTGATATCCAGCATGGAAAATGTTTTTGCTGATCAAATTAGTGAACTGAGGAAACTGGATTCACGTCAGGGTTAAAGAAAAACAACAAAACAAGCTTTTTTGTCAGGTTCTCTCATTGAGTGTTACAAAGGTCGGCCAGGCTTTATATTTTCCGAAAGTTCTACAAACACCTTTAGAACAATTGTACGTCTCCGAGGCTCCAGATGATATTCATCCTCGCAGGACCATGCCAGGAAATGCTTCACATGTGCATCATGCACATCACCACTGATATCAATGACCACACGTGAAGCTCTACTTTCCAAGGAATCTTTCTTCCACAGTTGCTGTAAGTCTGATGATTCTCATTCATCCAGCTCATCGTGTTCTCAGTCCATCACAACTGCTTTTGTTGCTTTTGCGACAGCTGAAATATCTAAACAGCTATACCAACATAAATAGCATGCGGCCTAAAAGGACACCCAAATGTTTCCTTTTTGCCACTCGCACAAAAAAACGTAAAAGACGTATAAATACGCTGTTGGGGGCGGGCGTTCTGGATTCTAAAACTACAGTATGTCTTTGGTACTGAATGAGTTCAAGAGGAACAGGGTGCTATTGTTCTTGGCGTGGGTTAGCGCTGTGTTGCAGAGAAGGCCTACTTGCAGGTCAGCAGAGTGGAACCTTTTCCCATCATTGGATAAGATGCACCTACTTGTACTTTCATCAAAAAATAGTGAATTTCCCCTCCGTGGGATAAATAAAGTACAAATACAAAAGTCAAATGACAAAGTAGTGTCTGTACGTCCACACGGTCTATGCCTCTTACATCCTCTGTGGTTCACAACGTACTCCGGTACTGTCCAAACGTAGAACACATAGCGGAGGTTCCCTCGCACCCGTGGCACAAATCCAACAGCGCACACACACCAGCTACTGTATCGGACGTGGAGGGGGAAAGCAGTTTACAGTCAAAGAGAACATAGATAAAACACATTAGTTCCCTTAGACCAGTGGTGCTCACGCTTTGTCAGCCTGTGAGCTTCTTTTAAAACGACCGAGACCAAAGATCTACTGTACCTCCCAGAATATACTGGGTATATTTGCAATGCAAGTTAACTTAAGCTCTTCCTGTAAAATGTAAAATGTAGAACATGAAGTGTAACCGTAGCTCCACTAGCTACGAGACGCCCAACTCACAAGACAAGACAATGAACGGGCAAACTTTCCTTTAGAATCACATATGTTTAGCTATTGTTTGACTATGTTTCACGTTGTAGAAGATACCTGTTATGTACAATACGATAATGACATGTGAAGAGACTGTGGACAAAGCAATAAATCAACCCCCCCATCGCCACACTGTGTCATTAAATGAGGGGCTATACCGTCAATGACTGCATCGTGATATTTTTCTTCGACATGCTAGCGTGTTTTCCGCTGTGACGCAGGTTAATCAGGCTATGTAAACACGCGCGGCGGGTATCAGGTACGCCAGACAGGAATTTTAATGAGCGCCGCTCATCCATCTTTCTACCTATAATAGGCTTATGGCACTTTGGGCCTCGCGGCGCCCTCCGTGGGACAACCTCCCACTGCGGCCAGTCATCAAGCCTTCAAAGTACAAGGCGCCTGTTTTGGCAGTGTCACGTCACATTGGCTGGCAACAGGACGATCCCCAGTTTGGCTTGATAATTGCACACGTCCCACGGCCAGTTTAGTGACCTCAGTGTATTTTTTTCAAGGAGATACTATAAGAAACAAGGCTTTGTGAGGGACCGCCTCCTATTCGTCGTCACTTTGGGGTGATGATATCTGGCAGCTCATCTCTCTGTCTTTGCAGTGTTGCTACGATGCAAACACGTGGCTACAGAAGGGCCAGCGGGCTTTTTTCCTACGCTGTCCCTCCACCTTAAAGCACACAAGCGCTCATTCACTTGTCTTGTTTACCCTGAAAGTGTCGGACACAGAGACCCTCACATCGCCTCTCTGCTGCTGTAGGACCATGCAAAAATTGTTTATTTACAGTGTGCCGCGCCTCTCTGGCTGTGTTACAGTGACCTCTGTTGGCGAGGTGACATTTGTCTTGTGTTTCAGGGCGCCACGGGGCCTGACGGTCCAACGGGAGAGATGGGGTCGGAGGGCAAGAAGGTGAGGAGGCTGTACATTCAAGCCTATGAGTGTGGAAATGTACAGTTCAGGTGACAGGTGTCAGCACGTGTTCCCGCTCCTCTCAACAGGGTCCAGATGGTCCTCCAGGAAAAATCGGCTTCCCCGGACCCCAGGTAAGGCACCGTGGTGTGGAACGTGGAGAGGCGAGGCATCAGCCTGATTTAGGTGATGGAGGTTATGTTTGGTGTGAGCAGGAGGAGTCAGCCGTCTTTCTACGTATGTTTAATGGCGTGGACACAAATGAAGCTTTAGGGCATCAGTTGGTGTTGGTATCGGTAATGATATGCTGGACGATATCAGTATATGGGATATTAGCAAGAAAGCCAGTATCAAGCGTCTCTGTTTGCCGGAGCACCTCAGGTTCTCAAAGGCACTCACAAAAAGTACCCTTTTTTTCCCTGTAGACGCTTGGACAGGCCTTCACAAAGATGATTAGAGCAGCCTTGTTTCTTCACTTCATGGATCCTTTTGAATGGCGGGTGCAACTGAAGGTACATGTGTTTGGACAAATATAACGATGATAACCAATGGAGCTCCCAAGAGTTTAATTGAAGAGCTGGTATCTAGAAACTTCCATGCTTTTCATGAACATGAACATGATAGCATTGGACTGCCAAAACAAGCTTCTTTGCTGTCATTGTTACGTTTGTCCAAGCAAAGGGACCTTTACTTGTATCGGGCCTTCAAATGAACAAGAACTATCCATGACTGTATCTCAATGCTGCAAGCCACCGAGAGAGAGAGTTCTCCAGAAATGTGCACTTTGGACGCTTTTGAATGACGTCCTTTGTTAGCAGTTGTTTTTCATCTCTTTGTGTTTGCCTTGTCGTCCTGCAGGGGAAAATCGGGGAGTCTGGGGAAACTGGATCGAAGGGTTTCCCTGTGAGTATATCCACAATATTCCGCATTTCTCTTCTTTTAGTACATTTTTGTTTTTGACTTTTGAACTTTTCTATCCCAAGGGTATCCAAGGGCCATCGGGGCCACCAGGAGACAAGGGAATCGCAGGCGAGCAGGTGTGATTCCATGTCCCTTCTCTCCCCTCCCACTGTGACGTCTCCCTCCAGGCTGTGTGGACTAAATCCTCCCGTTTTTAGAACCCTGTTTACTACTTTTATTGGATTTTCATTGGCTGCCGTCTTTCTGTTGCGTACAATTGCTCCAAAACTTACTCGACAACAGACGCATTTTCAAACTCATGTCTGCTACGCCAAACACTTCCTGCAGTGTTTGCCATGTGGCAGCAGGACTGCACCGTCATTGGCTCACTGGAATATGGCAAGAAACACGCTGTCATGTCAAAACGACGATTCCACTGATGGAAACAATGTCATTCTGCACCCTTTACACCTCAACAGCACCCCCATACAGTAGTACAGTAGCACAGTAGCACAGTAGTACAGTAGCACTGTACAGTAGTACAGTAGCACAGTAGTACAGTAGCACAGTAGTACAGTAGCACTGTACAGTAGCATAGTAGTACAGTAGCACAGTAGCACTGTACAGTAGTACTGTACAGTAGCACAGTAGCACTGTACAATAGCACAGTAGTACAGTAGTACAGTAGCACAGTAGCACTGTACAGTAGTACAGTAGTAGATCCACGCTATTTGCACAGGTTTGGTTACAGAACAAGACCTCTTGGAAGAATGGCCACACCCACAGGTGTCCTAACAATGCACTTTAACCCTATAATGTGCATCTCACGTTTGAAATTCAGTTTTACACACGAAGAAGCCGTATACACGATTCTATTTACAAAACGTGCAGTTACGCAACATCACGTCCTGTCAACGCATCGTCCTGCTGGAAAATGTTGAGTGAACTGACTTGAGGCGTTTACAGTCGGCATGGAATGCATGTAGAATGAAGGTGTTTTGTTCTTATGAGATGCTAACGAGGGCGATTTACCAACACAGTGTTTCCCTGTCGTCTGTAGGGGCCTCCTGGACCACCAGGCACGACTGGACTTTTAGGAGAAATGGGTCAGAAGGTGAGCGATATTTGCAGATGTACAGTCCGATACAGTATACGATGTCCTAATTATCACCCGCCTTGTTTCCACTAGGGTCCTGCGGGCAGCATGGGCGAGCCGGGACCGCCGGGCGAGCCAGGGGAGAAGGTGACGTCTTTTCTTTTCGGGTTTTTAGCTTTACCTTTGCACTGATGAACGTGTGGGTCATGTGACAGGGAGCTGTCGGACCTGCCGGGAACGTCGGAGAGCAGGGACTCATCGGCCCACGGGTATGTTTGCTACGACCGGACCGAATGTTGCAGCGGCTGAATGGAAATGAGCGTGGAATGTGTCTGTGAGCAGGGTGAGCCCGGCTTGGAGGGGGAGGCTGGTCCTGCTGGTCCCGATGGAGCCAAGGTGAGTCCGCATTCCAACACTGGATTGCACAGCGCTGACGGTGCTAAGTGGTGTCACTGTGCCAATGCCAGGGCGATAAGGGCGACACGGGCCAGGAGGGCGACACGGGTGAAAAAGGCGAAACTGGTTTCAAGGGAAAGGAGGGTCCTGTCGGAAGTCCTGGGATCCCCGGTGTCAGAGTAAGCGCCTCGCTGTTCAGCCGCATGGGAACGTATTCACATATTCTACCCGTGACCACTCTACACTTGCAGGGCCAAGAAGGGAAATCCGGCAAAATTGGAGAAAGAGGCAAACTTGGACCAAAGGTTCTTCATCGTCATCATCCTCATCCTCTAGTCCAGGGGTTCTCAAATGGTCTCAACCTGGGACCCACGTTGCTCGAAGTCATTTTTATTAGCTTTTTTTTCTTTTACACTTTGGTTTTTATTTGCATTCTATTTGACACTTTTATTTAATGTTGTTTATTTCAATGATTTTTACGCTTTATTTCTTTGTCATTTTTATGTTTATTATTTTGAGGGGAAGTTCCACATAAGTCATTTTCATTTTTTCATTTGTATTATTTTCTATTTATTTTTGTCTTTACGCTTTTATTTATTCTAATGATTTGTTTAGGTTTAGGTCATTTTCATTGGGTTTTTTTCATTGTTTTTTTAATTTTATTGTTTAATTTTTACACTTTTATTTTATTGTTTAATTTTTACACTTTTATTGAAGTCATTTTTAATTGGTATTTATTCCTGTTTCATTTATTTTTATTATTTTTTAACAATTTTATTTAAGTCATTTTTATGTTGTTTTTTTTTACACTTTTAAGACATTTTATTTGTATTTATTTTTAATTACTTTTTTACAGTTTTATTCAGGTCATTTTTATTTGTATTATTTTAGTGATTTATTTTAGTTGGATTCATTTTTCACATGTCCAAAGTGCATTTGAGAGGAATTGAATATACAGTACAGTACAATACAGTACAATACAATACAGTACAGTACAATACAATACAATACAGTACAATACAATACAATACAATACAGTACAGTACAGTACAATACAATACAATACAATACAATACAATACAATACAATACAGTACAGTACAATACAGTACAGTACAGTACAATACAATACAATACAGTACAGTACAATACAATACAATACAGTACAATACAATACAATACAATACAATACAATACAATACAATACAGTACAGTACAATACAATACAGTACAATACAATACAGTACAATACAATACAGTACAGTACAATACAATACAATACAGTACAATACAGTACGGTACAATACAATACAGTACAGTACAATACAATACAGTACAATACAGTACAGTACAATACAATACAGTACAATACAATACAATACAGTACAATACAGTACAGTACAATACAATACAATACAATACAGTACAATACAGTACAATACAGTACAGTACAATACAATACAGTACAATACAGTACAGTACAATACAGTACAATACAATACAGTACAGTACAATACAATACAGTACAATACAGTACAGTACAATACAATACAGTACAGTACAGTACAATACAGTACAATACAGTACAGTACAATACAGTACAGTACAATACAGTACAGTACAGTACAATACAATACAGTACAATACAGTACAAAACAATACAGTACAGCACAGTACAATACAGTACAGTACAGCACAGTACAATACAGTACAACACAATACAATACAGTACAGTACAATACAATACAGTACAATACAGTACAGTACAATACAATACAGTACAATACATTTTATTTGTATTTATTTTTAATTACTTTTTTACAGTTTTATTCAGGTCATTTTTATTTGTATTATTTTAGTGATTTATTTTAGTTGGATTCATTTTTCACATGTCCAAAGTGCATTTGAGAGGAATTGAATATACAGTACAGTACAATACAGTACAATACAATACAGTACAGTACAATACAGTACAGTACAATACAATACAATACAGTACAATACAATACAGTACAATACAGTACAGTACAGTACAATACAGTACAGTACAATACAATACAATACAGTACAATACAATACAGTACAATACAATACAATACAATACAATACAATACAATACAATACAATACAGTACAGTACAATACAGTACAGTACAATACAATACAATACAGTACAGTACAATACAATACAATACAGTACAATACAATACAATACAATACAATACAATACAATACAGTACAGTACAATACAATACAGTACAATACAATACAGTACAATACAATACAGTACAATACAGTACGGTACAATACAATACAGTACAGTACAATACAATACAGTACAATACAGTACAGTACAATACAATACAGTACAATACAATACAATACAATACAGTACAATACAGTACAGTACAATACAATACAATACAGTACAATACAGTACAATACAGTACAGTACAATACAATACAATACAGTACAATACAATACAGTACAATACAGTACAGTACAATACAGTACAATACAATACAGTACAATACAGTACAGTACAATACAGTACAGTACAGTACAATACAGTACAGTACAATACAGTACAGTACAATACAGTACGGCACAGTACAATACAATACAGTACAATACAGTACAAAACAATACAGTACAGCACAGTACAATACAGTACAGTACAGCACAGTACAATACAGTACAACACAATACAATACAGTACAGTACAATACAATACAGTACAATACAGTACAGTACAATACAATACAGTACAATACATTTTATTTGTATTTATTTTTAATTACTTTTTTACAGTTTTATTCAGGTCATTTTTATTTGTATTATTTTAGTGATTTATTTTAGTTGGATTCATTTTTCACATGTCCAAAGTGCATTTGAGAGGAATTGAATATACAGTACAGTACAATACAGTACAATACAATACAGTACAGTACAATACAGTACAGTACAATACAATACAATACAGTACAATACAATACAGTACAATACAATACAGTACAGTACAATACAATACAATACAATACAATACAATACAGTACAGTACAATACAATACAGTACAGTACAGTACAATACAATACAATACAGTACAGTACAATACAATACAATACAGTACAATACAATACAATACAATACAATACAATACAATACGTTACAGTACAATACAATACAGTACAATACAATACAGTACAATACAATACAGTACAGTACAATACAATACAATACAATACAATACAATACGTTACAGTACAATACAATACAGTACAATACAATACAATACAATACAATACAATACAGTACAATACAATACAGTACAATACAATACAGTACAGTACAATACAATACAATACAATACAATACAGTACAGTACAATACAATACAGTACAGTACAGTACAATACAATACAATACAGTACAGTACAATACAATACAATACAGTACAATACAATACAATACAATACAATACAATACAATACGTTACAGTACAATACAATACAGTACAATACAATACAGTACAATACAATACAGTACAGTACAATACAATACAATACAGTACAATACAATACAATACAATACAATACGTTACAGTACAATACAATACAGTACAATACAATACAGTACAATACAATACAGTACAGTACAATACAATACAATACAGTACAATACAGTACGGTACAATACAATACAGTACAGTACAATACAATACAGTACAATACAGTACAGTACAATACAATACAGTACAATACAATACAATACAATACAGTACAATACAGTACAGTACAATACAATACAGTACAATACAGTACAATACAGTACAGTACAATACAATACAGTACAATACAATACAGTACAATACAGTACAGTACAATACAATACAATACAGTACAATACAATACAGTACAATACAATACAGTACAATACAGTACAGTACAATACAATACAGTACAGTACAGTACAATACAATACAGTACAATACAGTACAGTACAATACAGTACAGTACAGTACAATACAGTACAGTACAATACAGTACGGCACAGTACAATACAATACAGTACAATACAGTACAAAACAATACAGTACAGCACAGTACAATACAGTACAGTACAGCACAGTACAATACAGTACAACACAATACAATACAATACAGTACAGTACAATACAATACAATACAATACAATACAGTACAGTACAATACAATACAATACAGTACAATACAATACAGTACAGTACAATACAATACAGTACAGTACAGTACAATACAATACAATACAGTACAATACAATACAGTACAGTACAGTACAGTACAATACAGTACAGTACAATACAGTACAGTACAATACAATACAGTACAATACAGTACAATACAGTACAGTACAATACAGTACCATACAGTACAGTAGAGTACAGTACAATACAGTACAATACAATACAGTACAGTACAATACAATACAGTACAGCACAGTACAATACAGTACAGTACATTATAGTACAGTACAATACAGTATAGTACAGTACAATACAGTACAATACAATACAGTACAGCACAGTACAATACAGTACAGTACAGCACAGTACAATACAGTACAATACAATACAATACAATACAATACAATACAGTACAATACAATACAATACAGTACAATACAGTACAAAACAATACAGCACAGTACAATACAGTACAATACAGTGCAGTACAGCACAGTACAATACAGTACAGTACAATACAGTACAATACAATACAGTACAGCACAGTACAATACAGTACAGTACAATACAGTACAGCACAGTACAGTACAATACAGTACAATACAGTACAGTACAGTACAGTACAATACAGTACAATACAATACAGTACAATACAATACAGTACAGCACAGTACAGTACAGTACAGTACAGTACAATACAGTACAGCACAGTACAGTACAGTACAATACAGTACAGTACAGTACAGTACAATACAGTACAATACAGTACAGCACAGTACAGTACAGTACAATACAATACAGTACAAAACAATACAGTACAGTAGAGTACAGTAGAGTATGTACTGCATGGCATTTCAAATATGACATAATTTCATGGTACTTTTGGGTCCCAGCCCACCAGTTGAGAACCGCTGATGAAGTGACAAAGCATTGAATACGTTGAACGTCTCCTTCGTGGATATTTAGGGGGCCAAAGGCCACCAAGGTCACCTCGGGGAGACGGGGCAGGTGGGCAAGACAGGACCGCAGGGTACCGTGGGTCCAAAGGGCTCCAGAGGAAGCGTCGGACACGTGGTAAAGCAAACTGAATGACGCACGTGTCAGCCAGCATGTGAGGAAGCTACTGAGTGACTGAAGAGGGGCGCTTGTTTCTCTTTAGGGAGCTCCAGGAAGAATGGGTCAGCAGGGAGAACCCGGCATTTCAGGTTATGAGGTACAGGACCGTCCTCTTGCAATAAGAGTCCCTTCCGAGCTCATTTCCGTTTGCTCAATTGGGCTTTCTGTCTCGTCAGGGCCATCGGGGACCGTCGGGCCCAATGGGGCGTCCCGGACCAAAAGGTGAAAAGGTACACCTGGTTTGCTTTATGTGGAGAACTCATCATCATTTCTTGCATGCTTGGTGCGCCTTTTACTGTGTAGTGCAGGGCGGCGGCCATTTGCAGCCCGTTGAAAAAATAGAATTGAACAAGAAATAACAAAAATGGAAAAATCGTCCGACAGTAATGGCGTCATTTTACAAGAATAAAGTCAAAATATTCCCAGAAAGAATTCCACAGTAAAGTACGGTAATATAAGGAGAGATCATTTATCATTTTAGTGGCATAGAGTTGACATAGTAAGCTTTTTAAATTCATCACATGAACAAACCAAACAAAGCATCAAGTTGCCATTTTTGGAAAATCAGGTTGGTGAAATGTTCCGATATTCCGGGAATATACTGTATTCCAAGAAAAAAGGATAGAGTATATTTCAAGAATACATTTCATATTTGAACAATTCAAACTAAACATGACAAGAAGAAAGTTGAAATATTGGATTTTTTTTTTAAATGCAACAGCAGCATTGGGGAAAAACAGCAGCAATAATGAGAATAAGGTCAAAAAGGGCAAATCATGTCATTTTAGCAGCAATCTCCAAGAAAAAAGTTGTTGTTTTTTGGAGGAGAATAAAGTCCAAGTTCTAACGTTACGACAAGAAAAGATTATTTCAGAAGAAAGTTGAAATATTTGGAAAATGATTTTTTTTTAAAAAGCAAGAGCAGAAATGTTACGAGTCGCGATGTGGTCCCGGGAGCGCCTCGGTGTCCTCCCGGTGGCCGGGGGCCAGGAGGTCTGGACTGCCCTACTCAGACTGCTGCCCCCGTGACCCAGACCCGGATAAGCGGAGGAAGATGGATGGATAAAGTTGGAGTATTAGGAGGAAAACTAATGTGCTTTTGAAGTCACACATACTGTATTGTTAGGAGTGCTGTCATTTTGGGAAGACGCTATCATGGAGGACTAAAGTCATAGTATCACAAAAAGAAAAGATTATTCAAGAAGACAGCTGAAATATTTGAAACATGCTTTAAAAAAAAACAACAACAGCAAAAATGTGGAAAAGATTACAAGAAGACAGTTGAAGTATTTGTAAAATTCTTTTCTTTTCAAAAGCAACAGCAGGAATTTTGCAAGAGTAAAGTCAAAACATGAAGGAAAAAAGTGTCAGTTTTAGGAGAATAAAGTGGTAGCACAGCGTCAGGAGAGAAGTCGTGTGGTTTTAGACGCGTAGCCTTGAAATCTCCACGAATGGAAGTCGTAATATTGGGAGGAATGTCACGTTTGGAAAGCTGACATGATTCTTTTCTAAAAGCAACAGCAGAAATGAAACAAAAACAGCAGAAATCCTACAGGTCAATACATGAAGCAGAAAAAGACTAAACTGCTCATGCTTTGAGAAAAAGAATGTGATTTTAGAGTTTGAAATGTTAACCGTCACTCCCCCTGTCTCCACGCAGGGTGAGCAGGGCGATGATGGCAAACTGGAGGGTCCTCCTGGTCCCCCAGGTGACATAGTAAGTCTTTTGGATCGGGTTGCTGCGTTTGACTGAAAGCGCCGCCAATCCATTGCATTTGACTTCAATGCGTGTCCTCCGACCAGGGTCCTCCGGGCGACAGAGGGGAGAGAGGGGAACCGGGCGACCCGGGATACAAAGTAAGGACAGCTCAAGCAAGGAGAAATACGTGAATAGCGGGCGTGTGACATCTCATGATGATCATGACGTGATGTGGTTCTTCTAAAGTCACTGTGATGTCATGTGACAGGGTCAAGCTGGTGTGGATGGTGAGAGAGGAAGGCACGGAGCTGCTGGACTTCCTGTGAGTGCGCCGTCAGTCAGCTCGTGCTCCTACAGCGGGGGTGTCCAAAGTGTGGCCCGCGCGTGTCTGTTGGTTGTGCTACTGGAGTAAAGTCACAATCTCACCAGGAGAACACTTGCACCGAACCGGTCTGAACTCCTAGGTTTCAGATGGGAAAAGTCAAAATATGAAGAAACAAATCCTATTCTAACGAGAACAAACGTTGCAATCTCACGAGAATAAGATGCTAACGTTATGAATGTCACTTCTTTAGCGTGGACTAGAAATATTCAAGAAATATGATTTTACAAGAATAAAGTCAAAATATGACAAAGTCATAACCTTATGGAAAGAAAGAAGAAAGTTCAAGCAGTTGGAATCTTGTTTTCAAAAGAACAGCAGAAATGAAAAAAAAACAGAAGAAATGTTCTGGAAATAAAGTCAAAATATTAAGAAAAAAAATCCTATTCTAACGAGAACAAAAGTTGCAATCTTACGAGAACAAGCTGCTAACATTATAAGGAAAAAGAATGTCATTTTAGTAGCATAGACAAGTTCTTCTCCAAAAGTCCTCATGTCAGTTTTGGAAAATTAGTTGGGGGTAAAAATGTCTAAGATGGGAATAAAGTCAAGATATAATGGGAATTAAGTCATACATGTAATTTAAAAGTAGATTATTTAAGAAGAGAGCTGAAATATTTGAACAAAACAGAAAACTCCCCAGCAAAAATGGGGAAAAAAAGATCAAGCACATGACAAAGCTGAGATGCATTGAAATACACCTGCAGCTACGCTAGCCTGTTAGCATACTGTTAGCATGTGTTGCTTTACTGCGTATCAGAAACAGCCCTGAACACATCCTGTCTTAGAAATATTTTTTATTGAACATCTTGTTGCCTGCAGGGACACCCTGGACCTCGAGGGATCCAAGGACCCAAAGGGGCCAAAGGAGATCTAGTAAGGCTTGTAGTTGATAGCGTTGATATGTACTGTATATACAGTAGGAGTACATGCTAGTATATACTTATATATATATAAATAGTGTTGATATGTACTGTATATACAGTAGGAATACTTGCTAGTATATACTGATATATATACTGTATATAAATAGTGTTGATATGTACTGTATATACAGTAGGAATACTTGCTAGTATATACTGATATATATACTGTATATAAATAGTGTTGATATGTACTGTATATACAGTAGGAATACATGCTAGTATATACTGATATATATATATATATAAATAGTGTTGATATGTACTGTATATACAGTAGGAATACATGCTAGTATATACTGATATATATATAAATAGTGTTGATATGTACTGTATATACAGTAGGAATACTTGCTAGTATATACTGATATATATACTGTATATAAATAGTGTTGATATGTACTGTATATACAGTAGGAATACATGCTAGTATATACTGATATATATATATATATAAATAGTGTTGATATGTACTGTATATACAGTAGGAATACATGCTAGTATATACTGATATATATATAAATAGTGTTGATATGTACTGTATGTACAGTAGGAGTACATGCTAGTATATACTGATATATATATAAATAGTGTTGATATGTACTGTATATACAGTAGGAGTACATGCTAGTATATACTGATATATATATATATAAATAGTGTTGATATGTACTGTATATACAGTAGGAATACATGCTAGTATATACTGATATATATATAAATAGTGTTGATATGTACTGTATATACAGTAGGAATACATGCTAGTATATACTGATATATATACTGTATATAAATAGTGTTGATATGTACTGTATATACAGTAGGAATACATGCTAGTATATATATATATATATATATATATATATATATATATATATATATATATATATATATATATAGTGTTGATATGTACTGTATATACAGTAGGAATACTTGCTAGTATATACTGATATATATACTGTATATAAATAGTGTTGATATGTACTGTATATACAGTAGGAGTACATGCTAGTATATACTGATATATATATATATAAATAGTGTTGATATGTACTGTATATACAGTAGGAATACATGCTAGTATATACTGATATATATATATATAAATAGTGTTGATATGTACTGTATATACAGTAGGAATACATGCTAGTATATACTGATATATATATAAATAGTGTTGATATGTACTGTATATACAGTAGGAGTACATGCTAGTATATACTGATATATATATATAAATAGTGTTGATATGTACTGTATATACAGTAGGAATACATGCTAGTATATACTGATATATATATAAATAGTGTTGATATGTACTGTATATACAGTAGGAGTACATGCTAGTATATACTGATATATATATATAAATAGTGTTGATATGTACTGTATATACAGTAGGAATACATGCTAGTATATACTGATATATATATATATAAATAGTGTTGATATGTACTGTATATACAGTAGTAATACATGCTAGTATATACTGATATATATATATAAATAGTGTTGATATGTACTGTATATACAGTAGGAGTACATGCTAGTATATACTGATATATATATATAAATAGTGTTGATATGTACTGTATATACAGTAGTAATACATGCTAGTATATACTGATATATATATAAATAGTGTTGATATGTACTGTATATACAGTAGGAATACATGCTAGTATATACTGATATATATATATAAATAGTGTTGATATGTACTGTATATACAGTAGGAGTACATGCTAGTATATACTGATATATATATATAAATAGTGTTGATATGTACTGTATATACAGTAGGAGTACATGCTAGTATATACTGATATATATATATAAATAGTGTTGATATGTACTGTATATACAGTAGTAATACATGCTAGTATATACTGATATATATATATAAATAGTGTTGATATGTACTGTATATACAGTAGGAGTACATGCTAGTATATACTGATATATATATATAAATAGTGTTGATATGTACTGTATATACAGTAGGAATACATGCTAGTATATACTGATATATATATATAAATAGTGTTGATATGTACTGTATATACAGTAGGAGTACATGCTAGTATATACTGATATATATATATAAATAGTGTTGATATGTACTGTATATACAGTAGGAATACATGCTAGTATATACTGATATATATATATATATATAAATAGTGTTGATATGTACTGTATATACAGTAGTAATACATGCTAGTATATACTGATATATATATATATAAATAGTGTTGATATGTACTGTATATACAGTAGGAGTACATGCTAGTATATACTGATATATATATATAAATAGTGTTGATATGTACTGTATATACAGTAGGAATACATGCTAGTATATACTGATATATATATATATATATATAAATAGTGTTGATATGTACTGTATATACAGTAGTAATACATGCTAGTATATACTGATATATATATAAATAGTGTTGATATGTACTGTATATACAGTAGGAGTACATGCTAGTATATACTGATATATATATATAAATAGTGTTGATATGTACTGTATATACAGTAGGAATACATGCTAGTATATACTGATATATATATATATATATAAATAGTGTTGATATGTACTGTATATACAGTAGGAATACATGCTAGTATATACTGATATATATATAAATAGTGTTGATATGTACTGTATATACAGTAGGAGTACATGCTAGTATATACTGATATATATATATAAATAGTGTTGATATGTACTGTATATACAGTAGGAATACATGCTAGTATATACTGATATATATATAAATAGTGTTGATATGTACTGTATATACAGTAGGAATACATGCTAGTATATACTGATATATATATATATAAATAGTGTTGATATGTACTGTATATACAGTAGGAATACATGCTAGTATATACTGATATATATAAATGTCAGGGGTGCAACGATACAGAAAAATCAGGATTTGCTTATTGTTGCACCTCGACCATATGTACAGTAAATGTTTATTTTAATTTTAAAATCGTTTTCCTCTGTTAAGGGTCAAAAAGGCAAAAAGGGTCATGTAGGACCAAAAGGAGCCAGAGGAATGGAGGTGAGTTGGAGCCCGGTATTGATGGATCATTTCAGAACAATAGAATGGCTTTGGATCTTTTACAATGACAAACACCCCCTCTTCTCTTGTCAGGGGGCCGGCGGTCCTTCTGGGCCGAGAGGCGTGGTGGGTCGAGAGGGACAGGAGGGAGTGCCCGGGATGGACGGAATGCCAGGAAAGGACGGAAGTAAAGGCATGCCGGTAAGACAACAGTGAAGACTTTTCATTTTGGAATAGCGTGATCCCTCATTTAGCGCAGCTAATTGGAACCATGAGAAGCTAATTTCTGCAAAGTAGGATTTCTGATTCATAAACCCAATAGAGTATATTCATGGTTACAACATAGAAAACCTGTTTGCCACCTTCTAAATACGCTTGTTAACATGATCAGAGTCCTGTAGACATGAAATAACACCCCTATGGCCACCTTTACACTCCTATTACCCAATATAATGGACATAATAAGAGAAAATAAGACACATATGACACAGACCATTTGTTTCCCACCTTCTAAATACACTTTTGAACATGATTAGAGCCCTCTAGACATGAAATAACACCCCTATGGCCACCTTTACATTCCTATTCCCATGGAGATCATTCAAACGTGCAATAAAAGCCTGTTGTTCCGGCGATGAAATATACAAATGACACAACTTCTTCATTCCATATCCAGGGAGAGCATGGAGACGATGGAGAGTTTGGCGTCGCCGGCAAAGGTGGCGGCCGTGGAAAGACCGGCGTTCCAGGACTTCCGGGAGATCAAGGTGTCATGGGACCAAAGGTGAGATCCACTTGCTGTGAGGTGCTGATGTCAGCAGGCGTACTGTAGCACTTCAGCAACACACACGGGAGAGTGAGGAATCCTCCGTCCCCCCAGGGTGAGCCAGGTCTCAGAGGACAGAGTGGACCTCCGGGCAAAAGAGGCTTCAGAGGCGGAACGGGACTTCCGGGCTCGCAGGGAGACCGAGGACCTAAAGGACGAGCTGTGAGTGTCCTTCCTGAGACAAGCACACACGCATGATTCATGCCATCTGACACCACGAGAAACTACGAGACTGATGTATGAATGCAGTCGTCCCTCGTTTATTGCGGTTAATTGGCTCCAGATTGGAAAGCGATAAGAGCATTTCCACCAGGTTGGATCCAGTATCAGTAATGACTGTATTTTTGTAGCTATAGAAAATATGACCTTCTAAATGCGTTTTTAACATGACGAGAGCCGTCTGGACGTGAAGTACCACCTTTACATTTGTGTGATCCAATACAGCAGATATCATCAGATAACACTCACACCTTAGCAGGCCCTTGTTTTCTTCCTTCCTGCAGTGATGCGTTGGAATGGCGGCTTTCCGCCACATTAGCCAAAATAGCAGCCATAATAAGAGGAAACAAGCCACTGACAGGAAGACGTGACTACAGGAAGACAGGAAGTGACGTCGGAGGTTCAGAGTTGAGCTTTAGCTTGTCGTGGATTATGATTGTTGTTATGAGATCATTAAAACCTGCAATAAATGCCTGTTGTGGCCATCACGTCTGGTCCTTGTCTCACCAATGTAGAATGTGCGTTCACAATGACAACGCTTCATTCAGTGTTTGTAGTTTTAGACATCTTTATACATGAAAATGCTTCATTTAGGCCAACCGTACACTCCAGTGGGTACGCCGCACATGTCCGCATCATAAAATTGTATATTGTGATGCGCACGAGTACGTGAGGACCAGGCAGCTCTTTATTTGACGGGAGCCAATCAGGAGTGATGAAAAAACTCATGACGAGCTTGTCAACCCATCGGCCTCACAACTTACAAACAACATTGAACTCATCACACAGCCACTTAGTACTCAAAAGGTATACCTCAGAAATATACAAACATGTACCAATACGAGTTTAAAATGAAAGAGGAAAAAAAACATTTTACAGCTTTCCCATCATGCATTTCGATTGAGCAAAGCATTTCATTGGAGGACAAGTGGCATAGAAAATGGTTGGGATGGGGCTGCAATGCTGCCTGCATTTACCAGAGGGAGCCAGAGGAGCACATAGTCCAGAGGGAGGCTGACGTCATTGCAGTGCCCCAATAAATGCGTTGCTCACATGCAATGCATTATGGGAAAACTTTTTTCATCTGAATCTCATATTGGTACATGTTGGTACATATATTTCTGAGGTATACCTTTTGAGTGTTAAGTTGCTGTGTGATGAGTTTTGTGTCGTCAGCAAGGTGTTATTTTGTTATACTTGTAGATATAACAATGTTTGCCGCCGGGTTGACAAGCTCGTTGTGATTGCACTGATGGCTCGTGATTGGCTCCTGCCAAAGAAGGAGCCACTGCTTCTTCCCTGGCTCGCGAGCGGCACGGCATTGAAGCAATTAGTAGTAGTTCTGACGTAAAGGAGACGTCACGACATTAGAAATCAGCCATAAATTAGCTGCAGCGCTGCGTCAGCCGCAGGGTTCAAAGTTGAAGTAAAAAGGTAAGTATTATGTTTTTGTCTTCATAATAAGCGATGTTGTGTACTTGTCATCCAGGGCGATGTTGGTGAACCTGGCTTTCCTGGAATCCTTGGTGTTTTTGGTCCAAAGGTAAGCTAATGCTATCATGGGATGGGATAACCAGCTCCCACTCTTAAAAGGCGCCTCAAACACCGCGTCTCTGCTGCTTTTCAGGGTCCCCCTGGAGACTTGGGTCCAAAAGGCATCCGAGGACCCAAGGGTCCCCAAGGAACCATGGCAAGGACGTTATTGCTGCTCGTGACCCGGTACCGTGTTTGTCTTGTTGTTGCTCATCTAACTGGTTCTGTCCTTTCAGGGCAGAGGAGGAGTCCCGGGCCCTGCAGGATTGGTTGGCCCCAATGGAAGCGTGGTAAGTCCCACACACATGAAGACTCCATCCGTGCTGCTGGTCCTCAGCTAAGTGCCTCCTGTTTGTTTGCAGGGTCCCAGAGGGGAGAAGGGCACCCGTGGAGCCATGGTAGTTACCCCTAACATCTTCATTCAACCAGCACGTGTGTGTGCGTGTGCGCGTGCATGTGCAACACTAACACTAAACATGTGTGTCTTGTGTCTCCATCCAGGGCGTACAAGGACCTAGGGTATGTTTAGCATGATTGTGTCTTCTGTGACTACGATTAGCTCACCTAGCATGCGTGTTTGTCTTTATTAGGGATCTCAGGGACCTCGTGGACGCCCTGGACCTCCAGTAAGACTTGTTTTTATCTTCATTGAAATGCTAAACAAGTTATTTGTTGCTCATTGATTGTCTCGTGCTTCCCCCCAGGGTCCCCCTCATGTCCCGCCATCTTTTGTAAGGTTTAAAATGCATCGTGTAGCAGCGTGTTGTCCATAAGTAAGTCCTAAAGTTGTTTTTCTCCCCTTCAGAAAGAGGATGGTCTTTTGTTTATGGATCCACACAGCCAGCTGAGGAATGAGGTTGGTTTCTAACAACTACGGTGTATTTGTGTCGTCCTCTAAGCGCCAGAGACGACTTACAAGCTTTCTCTTCTGTTGTCTTCCCAGAATAAGCTAGTGATGGACCTGCCCATGCTGGACCAGGGCGCAGAGATCTTTAAGACCCTCCACTACCTCAGTAACCTGATCCAGAGCCTGAAGAACCCACTGGGCACCAGGGACCACCCTGCCCGCATCTGCAGGGACCTGCACAGCTGTGAACACAAGCTAAATGATGGTAAGTGTTGCATTGCCGAACGAAAATAAGTAAGGAAGTTGGGGTGGATCCAAATGTGGAAAGTATGGATACCAAGGGTATTACCGCTTGCGCAATGGGCCGACGTTTTTGTTCTATGCTCTAACTATGAAAATATTCCATTTAATAAATAAGAACTCCTACTAATTCACTTATCATGGTGGGGTCTGGAACTAGGTAACTGTGATAAATGAGGGATTACTCTAATTGTATTATTTTGTTGATATTCTTCCATTGTGTTACATTGTTGCTAAATTACTCACAATATTTTTGGTTGGCTTTGGTCAGGCACTTACTGGATCGACCCGAACCTTGGCTGCTCGTCCGATACGATCGAAGTGTCCTGCAACTTTACGGGTGGCGGGCAGACGTGCCTGAAACCGGTGACTGTGGCCAAGGTATTCCTTTTTTCCTTTGAAATAAACAACATTTGGCTTTTTTGTAGTGTTAGGACCCCAAGCGTCTAAAAGAACAGCCATGAAACGATCATGATAAACAATGTCTCCAATGCAGTGGCTGTTGCTTTGTGAGTCATACTGCATAGCATCAAATAATACAGTCCTTAACCCCGCAGCCCACGGTCAACGTCGGCCGCGTGCAGATGAACTTCCTGCACCTGCTGAGCTCCGAGGCGGTCCAGCATGTCACCATCCACTGCCTCAACGTCTCCGTCTGGACACCAGACCAGGATCTGACGCCTTCCCGGGAATCTTCTGTGCGATTCAAGGCCTGGACTGGGGAGGTGTTTGAGGCGGGAGGAGAGCTGGAGCCAGAGGTGGTGGAGGACTCCTGTTGGGTACGTCTTCATCTTCCAAGTGTCAGTCGCTCTTGATGATCATGACTGGTGACCGAAATGTGATTGGATGGCAGATGAAAGACGGCCGCTGGCGCCAGGCCCGTTTTGTCTTTCACGCGGTGGACCCGTCCCTGCTCCCTGTGACGGACGTCGTCAACCTCCCCGAGACCTCCCCCGGCTCACGCTACCACCTGGAGATAGGTCCCGTCTGCTTCCTGTAAGAATGAACGAGGGGCGGGTCGTCACCCTGTGATGCTGCATACATGCCCGACCCCCCCCCCCCCCCCCCCCCCCCCCCCCCCCCCCCCACCGCCACGCCCACCCGCTCTCCAAGCAGCTTGTGCCAACCTCTCACTGGACTGCAGATACAGGAGAGGGGGTGTCGGCCTGCAGGGGGAGTTCTTGCACTAAATTCCCCCCAATAGGCCAATAGCTTCTCCCAGCAATGATCTCTGTGGAACATGGAGCAGTGAAGAAGGAGACAAATCAGCGGACATTTGATGAATAATAACAATAACTTATTTGTTGTATACAGTCTGTATACCGTGGGATTTATTTTATTTTATTTTATTTTATTTTATTTGGGCAGAATTCTAAAATATGATAATAATAATAATAATAATAATAATAATAATGGAGATCAGTTAACTGTACATATTATGTAAGCTTATTATTCATGTCAAGAAATCATCTTCAAGTGCAATAGAAAATGAGAAGATAATTTGACATTTAGATTGGAACGGAGGAGGGCGGGCATTTTTATTTGCCTTTGGTGCTCAGCTCAGCTCCTGTTTGGTTGTTTTTTTTTTTAATGGGAGCAGAAGTCACATCTGTATTTATTAGTGCTCCAAAAGGGAAAACAGCCCATCGTCAGCCACCAAAAAGTTGAATAAACTTATTAGAGATGCATTTTCAACCAAATGCCACTGAATATCTACGGATTTACACATAACAAATTCATTTTTGGTTGTTTTTATTTCCCATTTGGGGTGTCTGCCGCCCTTTCATCACTTACATATGATGGGATGTTGAAATCTGCACCTGAGTGGGGCCAACAAATCATTTAAGGTGCTAATCATAATGCATAATGACACCACTCTGCTGGAATGTTTATAGTGCAGGCTCGCTTGGATTAATTTAAAAATATATTCCATATGATATAACTTCCTGTCATGTTTTATAAGGTATTTGCAGAGATCTTTTATTTGAGGGGGGCATTTCAGAGATAATATGAAAGTGTCTCCTTGTGTATGCAGTATAAAACCAGGCTTTGAATATATTTTGTTGTTGTTGTTTTGTACAAAGCACCCCATGTAAGGATGTTTTGGAGACACGGCGTAATGAGAATAAACATGTATTAGTTTGAACTGGACACCGGTGTGTGTAATTGTGAAACCTTGCTGTATACGGTGGACCCCCTCGGGCTAATTTAATGTTATTTAATATTTGCAAACAGAGCAAAAAAATGCGCTCTGCTAGAAACACCGTCACCATCTTTATATATATATCAGTTTACCCAACTGGTCTTGGAGTTTATCTTTTTTTTATGTGTACATTTGGTGCTCCAGAGAGAACACATTTATAACAATGTTAATTAGCTTTTATTTTTTTATTCTTATTTTCTTCATGTTGGGCTTTTTCTCTCTATTCTCTCTATGATAATCCACAGTGTACTGTATCAGGTGCTATTCTATGACTTGTGTTTTTAAAAAATCATTAATAATAATGCAATTATGTGAAATGTGTTCCTTTTTTCGTAAATCTGTTGTCAACATTAAAGCAAGATGAGAATACCTCACATTTTTCCGCATGGCAATTTCAACAACAAGATGAAGTACAAACTACAAACTTGTATCTGTCTGCTCTTTACTCATTTCCATTTGTTCAATAAATACCTTCAATTTGTGTGTGAGCATTCATTTCAATCATTTAGATGTCATAATTTAGTCATTTGTAATGATACTCGTAGAACAGCAGTGCAAATTTAAAAAACTAGGGTCACAGGTATGCTGGGGCCTATCCCAGCTGACTTCAGGCGAGAGGCGGGGTACACCCTGACTGGTGGCCAGCCAATCGCCAGGCACACATTCATACATATGGGCAACTTAGAGTCGCCAATTAAACCAGAATCTCTTATGAGCCCTTAACATTATTTAAACTTGTATATTTCGCGCGTCACACTTCTGCAAAAAACAACTGCACCACTTGAGGTCGCTATTGTTCACTGGATGTCTGCGCTCTTCAATGCGAGCCAACTGTTTGCGTTTCTCAAATGTTACAATGCATGGCGAAGCTTTCTTAACTTTTCAATTTTGTTCTAAATGCCACACACTTGAACATAATCTCATAATCCTAATCTTCGAAAAATAGTAGGCAGTACTCTCGTATTTACGCATCAGACTCAGGTTACAGCGTAAAACGATAATGTATTCTTTTCTATTTGACTGTGTCCCCAGTGACTGCTGAAAAAGGCACACGAGTGAAAAACAAAGAAGTCGATTCTTTATTTGGCAGCCAGTTTTGGTTTTAAGGCGCTATGAACCGCCCAAACTGTTTGTTTTGGCCAATCGCTCGTTGACAGGACCCACCCAGTTACCGCGTTGCCTTCAAAGCTCATGGAAAATTCAATCAATTGTACTGTTGCTGTCCTTTACACGTCAGCAAATGACTACAAATCCAGTTGTTTAAATTATTTTGGGTGGTTAAATACAACAAGTGTACCCTCTTATCATTCCAGTCATGATTTATAACATCTACCATTGATCATACTGATCAGAATGTCGTCGTTGTTCAAATATCTCCGATGCTACCTAAAGGCATCGCCAGTCTCCAACGTGCACAGCGGTGACGTTTGTTGTAGCATGATGGCGGTAGCCTGGACTATTTTGAATTTCGTACCGTTTTTTCGAGTTTAAAGCGCGTATTTGTGGTGGAATGCCACGTTGTTACAAGGGGAGGTCGGAGTAGAACAAACTGCTACCATGGACTCCGTCCTCGGGGACGACCTAACGCTCCCCGTTGACATGAACGGAAGGTAAAAACACTCAAGCTAGCCGGCTAACGGCTCAGGGTCCTGCCTTACACTTGGGGTGCTAACCCACTAATCTCAAAGTAGTTGCTTGGGCCCCGTCTATTAACTGGGTGGATACTGGCGTTGACTTTGTATATTTTCACGTGTATTGGCGTCTAACAGACTATTAAGCTTATATAGTGTATCTTTTTACTCGCAAAGTTTAACGCTAGTGTTGGTATATTTGTTTTTTCTTGGAACGAAAACGATGAAGCGACGATGTTATCGTGTTTATTTAGAGCCAAGTACTATAACGTCACTATATATAGTAAATGGTACTAAACAGTATCAGAGATTAACAATAGTAATTGCTTTTTGTTGTTTGTGTGTCTTTAGCGCAACGTTATACTGACTAATAATGTCTAAAAGAATGTAAATCATACTGGATCGAATGGCTGCTGGGCTTCCGGGGTGCAGTAAAGCGGAAGTAATCAGAGCCAGTCTTGCAGCGGGGAGTCGTCGCCTCCCGGCACAGCTCTGAATGTGGACTTGTCATGTCGCTTTTTTTTTTTTTATCTTCCCGGCTGCTTACTCGCAGTGACATGAGGGAGAGGACAGAGAGGCATCCTGGTAGGTGAAACGAGGCCGCCGTGTTAGCGGTGCTTTACTGGTCAATACTTCCACACTATACGTCTTTCTGCTTCGTAAAAGTAGTGCAAGCTTTTTCTCTGCGGCGTTTTGTGTTTACCTCCCTTTTAAACTGGGACCAGCTGCGTAGAGGACGCCATCCAGGTGGCCAGCATGGCACAGTAATCCAAGATGTTAGCTGATCTGAGCGGTGTGAATTACTTGCCTGACTCTGTTGACCAATTCGAGTTCAAGAGTTATTTCACTGCGTTCAGAAAGTAGTGAACGGAATCGATCTTTTCTGCTGCTGTTCAAAGACAAGAAAGAGGAAGTTAGTGTTAACCGGTGCTTACAAAGGGTTCCGTGGGTCACCCCAGCTGCTTCCAAATAACTGTGCTTCAGCTGAGTGTGTAATATGCAGCAATGCAGGGTGTACTTGTTGCACATCTTGATGTTTTCTGGGGTTTTTTTCCCTTCTAGCGTGCCTCTCGTGGTCTTCCTCTTCCTTGGCACAGGAAGCGGCAACTCTGCATGTGATGCAATGATTGACCTGTTTTTACGAGTCTTACTGTTTGAATCATTGGAATTGGTTCAATGCTTTAAGTCGGGGTGTCCACACATTTTCAAACCAGGGCCACACACTGACACATGAGAGAATGCAAGGGCCACTTAAGCAGTGATTATATATTTCAAAAGGCAAAAACTGTCAGCTTTGCCATACACAATAGGTGAAATTGCTTTGGTCTTTGCTCTTTTTTTCACATTTTTGCTGTTTTTTTTTGTTTTTTTTTACATTTTCCAAATATTTCAACTTTCTTCTTAAATAATCTATTATGAATTTATTTCCATAATATTAACGTTTTCCCCAACCTAATTTTCCAAAAATTACAACTTTTTGTTTTGTTTGTTTCTCATAATATGACAACTTAAAAAAAAATAATGTATTTTTTTTATATTTCAACCCCAACGCTACTAAAACATTATTTTTCTTCATAATATTAACAGTTTATCTTTTTTTATCTTTATTCTTGTAAGATTGCTGCTGATTTTTCCATTTTTGCTGTTGTTTTTTACGTTTTCTTGTTAAATTATATTTTTTAAATGTGCCAAACTTTAATATTTTGACTTTATTCTCGTAATTATTTTTTTTACATTTTCCAAGCATTTCAAATTTCTTCTTGGAAATGTTCTTGTCGTAATTATGACTTCATTCCCATAACATTTTGACTTTATTCTCCTATCATTACAACTTTTTTTGCAACTTAATTTTCCAAAAACATTATACGGGCCGCACGGTGGTCTAGTGGTTAGCATGTTGGCCACACAGTAACAGTCTGGAGATGGGAAGACCGGTTCGATTCTCCCTTGGGCATTTCTGTGTGGAGTTTGCATGTTCTCCCCGTGTGTGTGTGTGTGTTTTCTCCGGGTACTCCGGTTTCCTCCCACATTCCAAAAACATGCATGTTAGCTTCATTGGAGACTCTAAATTGTCCATAGGTATGAATGAGAGTGTTTGTCTGGCTGGACTCTGGCTGGCTGGACTCCAGCTGTCGCCCCAAGTCAGCTACAGCATGCCCCCGCAACCCTAATGAGGAGAAGCGGTATAGAAAATAGATGGATGGACAACATTCTACCTTGTTTTTTTTCTCATATTACTTTTTTATATAAAAAAAAATATTTTTCCTGTAATATTTGTATATTTTACACTACTACTAAAATGACGTTATTTTTCCACATAATATTACATTAATCTCATAAAATTACATATTTTTCTCGTTAGATTACAACTTTTTTTCTCTTTTGAGCTTAATCTTGTAGAATTACTGCTGATTTTTCAATTTTGGCTGTTTTGTTTTCTTGTTGAATTATATTTTCAGAATGTTCCGCAGGCAAAAATAAAAATAAAAACCAAAAAAAAGCCACGGACCGCACTTTGGACACGCCTGCTTTAAGTCAACAAAGCGTGACTCTATTTAGTTATTGTGTGTTATCAAATGTGTTGTTTTCTGGGGGGGTGTATTTAGTTTTAATGTTGCCATATTTCCACAAATACTCTCGTGGCCTCCGCTTTAATAGACGGCGTGCCCCAATTAATTGCCAAAAAATGTAGCACCCCAAATAGATGCATTTGTCAGTGTCGCTAGTTACCTTTGCAACGACACATGCAGGTGCATGTGCCACACTAGATGTCGGCACACACCACTTGCAGAGCGGACATGGCATCTGTAAAGCTGATGTTTCCTCTGGAGTTTAAGGAGAGAGTCCACCATAAGGAGGAAACTGGAGTATGTCACAACATTTGTCAAAGCTGCGGCGCCTCCGGCATGTGTTGGAGGAAGCGGTGTGTCATATTATTAGACACGAGGGTCATTGGTCGAGGGGTCATCATGTGCTTGTTTAGCCAAGCCAGGTCAGCAGTGTTTGTCCATGCAAGTACTTTCCAGAGGTACAAGGAGCTGTTAGGTCATAAAGTGTGTTACGTCTTGTTGTGGTTGTTCAGATGTGTAATGTTGTTTGGCACATTGTGTCGTGATTGGCTGCGGGGAGACGCCACGGTCTCATCACTGTGGTCTATTTGTCCACCGACGACAGCACACCCCTAGCCTCCCTCTTCCACCCACCCACCAATCAATCCAGGGCTGTCTTGAACTTGAGAGCTCGGCTGCCACTGGCACATGGTGTATCTGACACACACACACACACACACACACACACACACACACACACACACTGCCACACTGCTCTGCCATGTGAGTGTAAATGTAAATGAAGCTGAGAGTCATTCTGGAGCTATTTGTGGAGTGTCCGTAGGGCTCAGTGGGAAGCGGCCCAGCGTGAGTAATTCATAAACAGGACTCGGTTGTATTTTCCAGAAAAATAATGTGAGCGTGCATGGAGCTGTGATGAGCACAGAGTGAGGGATGAGCATGTGAATGATTCATCTCCAACTATGACTGCAAAACTCACAGCAAAATGATTGTCTCCTCAGCTGCGCCCTGCCAGACTCCATGAATGCTGACAGCATGACAGGTACTGCAAAGCTTTCTTTCTTCTTTTTGTCCTCTCTATGCTTGTTTGTGTTGTCTTTCCCTCGTGTGTTCATTAACGCTGCTGTTGATCCGTGTTGCTGCCTCCGCCAGCACTCGCGTCTCCAAACCTGAGCAGAAACATCTGCCATAAGAGTCTCATTAGCTAATCTCACTGCTAATTGTCTTGTCTAGTGTGACAAGTCACTGACACACACACACACTGTATTTAGCAGAGCTCATTTTTACCATAAAGTCACAATCTCACCTACGGTAAATGTTTCAGCATTCAAGCGTCTGTCATGCACAACCCTACCCTTGCTGGGAAATGTGTGGACTTGTGATGCTTTGGTCTTGACATGTTCTAAAAATGTTTGTCCCTCTTTATTTGTCTAAATCCAACAGCCTGGGGGGTCTACTATTTTAAGTTGCAGATTCATGCAAAAGAACTCAAAAGAAAGCAATGACTGAAAAGACTAATAATGCTTTCTTGTTGTCTGACAGCACCGTCCTTTCCCGGCCAGATGTCCCCCATCAAAGCTCTCACCATGAAGGACTATGAAAACGTGAGTGGTTTGTTTAGAACGTACTGTGTTGATATTGTTCTTTCAGGAGGAATTTGAACATTATCAGTGCTCTGCTCCACCTGACCAACAAATGACCATGTATGGACATCTGGTGGTGATGAGGGGTGTGTGTCGGCCACCTGAATGCTGTATTTCAGCATTTGACTGGAATGCATCCTCAGACATTTTAGCCTTTGCTGCCCGATTAGAGCTTTGCAGAGGGGTCCAGACTGCAACCCCCAACCCCCCATTTCCAGATGTATGCCGCTCAGAGCCCCGAGCACAATGATGCACAGTCTGCCTCGCACACATGCAAGCATGAAAGCACCTCATTCATTTGAACAATGACACACACACAGTTGTTTATTTAACTCATGTGATTCATGGCTTTCAGCTGCATTATTAGTTTCACCCTTGTTTTCTTGACCTGCAAGGGTCAACAGAAGAGTCTTACAATAATGTGGTCATTGCTTTCTTTACTGTCCACAGCAAATCACGGCGCTGAAGAAGGAGAACTTCAACCTGAAGCTGCGCATTTACTTCATGGAAGAGCGCATGCAGCAGAAATGCGACGACTCCACAGAGGACATCTTCAAAACGGTGTTGTATTTATTGCCAGACTGCAGCATGTCAGTTAGCTAGTAGGGGTGTCCTGATGCAACTTTTCCACTTCTGGTACGATACCGATATTGCGACCTTGAATATGTATGTATGTACTTTATTTATCCCACAGCGGGGAAATTTACTTGTTACAGCAGCAAGACAAGTAAAGAGAACAGTGTAAAGAAAGCATAGTGTCTACAACATGGTTCAGGTGGTGCAGGTGTTGTAGAGCCTGACAGCGGTCGGTATGAAGGACCTGCGGAACAGCGGTCGGTATGAAGGACCTGCGAATATCGTCCGATACCGACGTCAGTCCAATATCAGCACGAATTAGGGATGTCCCAATTCTATCTTCAGGATCGGGATCGTCTGCCAATCCGCTGTATTTTGAAGTATCGGCTTCCACCACGAGATCGGGCCGATATTCGGCTCTGTAGCTACAGCGGTAGTTCCCCCTCACTGTGCCCGGCCTGCTGTGTCACTGTGCAGAGAGATCACATGGGCAGTGCTGCTCTAACCACTGGGTGTTTATACTAGGGGCTATCAATAAATTACTATTGTGTTGAAGATGGTCTGTTTAATAAAAAAAAAAAAAAAAAAGTCATATATTCTAAATGACACCACAGATTAATCTATAACTATGTCAAATTGGTGTAAGAACGCAGACAGACATGTTAGCATCGTTAGTTTCATCTATTACATTCATTCATGTCCGTCGCGGAAGATAAGCTTTCACTGCTGTTTCATTGCCTTGTTTTCAACTATTTCATGTCTTTATGCCACACACCATGCACACTAACGCAATTGGAGCTAATGATTTCAACGGCAGGCACTGTTAGTCCCATGAACCTGTCCACCATTGTACAAAGATAGTTTGAAAGTTTGCCCTGTATTCAAACACCAGAAGTGATGCGGAAGTGCCTCTCGGTCTCATGGTTGGAGTAATAAAAGTCAACACCGATGATGACTACTTTTATTTTTATTATTATTATTTTTTAAATATTCTCTGTTCACAGAATATTGAGCTGAAAGTGGAGCTGGAGTCAATGAAGCGGGAGATGGCAGAGAAACAGGAGCTCCTTGTGTCTGCGTCGTAAGAGATATTCTTTCTTCTATAAAGTATTTCAAACACACTAGCAGACTTCATCACGGTGGCTGATTTTCCAGGAAAGCGTTGGAGAGTCTGGCTGGTCGAGAGTCAGGAGAACCGCAGCGTGTGAGAGAACAAGCGCAACGGGAGATGGATGCGCTTCAGGACTCGTACAACAAGAGGATAGCTGAACTCGAAGAAGTGAGTCAGAGATGGGGTTTTTTTTTAATGCCACCAAGCAGTGCAGGGCAGGGGACTGTTTTTTGTTAAAGCCTACTGTCTCATTTGGACGTTTTGCTTTGCGTCAGTGCCTGCGAACAGCTGAGGAGGAGGTGGAGAAGATGGCGGCCATTGCTGAGCAAGAAAAGCTCAAAAATATTAACATGGAGAAGCAGCTCCAATTCCTGGGTTTGCCTGGTGCCATAGCCCCCTTTCCCAGCCCCGTCCAAGACCTGCAGCTGGCCCTTCAGGACAAAGACAAGTAAGCACAAAGACAAATCTTATTGTGTTATTGTTTGGACAATCAAGACATTTCAGTCGGTGTTTTTTCACCCATTACCAATCTAGCACCATCGAGCAGTTGAAGATCACGTTAAAGAACCTGGAAGCTGAGCTCCAGCAGAGCAGGAACAGAGACGCAGAGCTGGATGCAGCATCATCCGATCAAGTGCGACAGCTGACGGGTGTCCTCGCCAAAAAAGATGACGAACTTCAGGTATTACATTTACATGATGATCAATATGTAGAAAAAGATGACTGCAATTTACCAACTACGCACCGGTATACAAGCCGCACTAACTACATTTTTACAGTTACACGCCGCACCGGTCTATAAGCTGAAGGTATCCACGTCGTGTCCACATGGGATATTTAGTACACAATTATTTTTTTTTTTTTAAGCTTTTGATTAAATAAATACTTTTTTCCAAACGGCGGCAAACAGTGCGTGTAATTTTGCTAGTTAAACAACAGTAGTCATCATCTTCAGCGTCAGAATTGAACATATAAGTCCTTGGTGACACACTTTGCCAATCCAAGAAGTCCAAACAGAAGCTGTACCAATTCTACACTTGATCAAACTTTTTTAAGATTTGTCAGATCAAAGCACGATTGCTGCATACGTCTTTAAAATGTGATATTAGTGTAAACTCCTCCAATTCACTACTTCCTGAAGCTGCACTCAAAGCATCATGGGAATCGTTGTTCTTTTTTTAGCCATGAATTAGCTGCATCACTGTATAAGCCACATGGTTGAAAGCATGAGATAAAAGTAGCGCCTTACACACCGAAAATGACGCAATGTAAAACACAGTCAACCAGAAAAAACACGGTGTCAGTTAAATCAGACCACAATTCCAACTTGGATAACTGTGTGCTGACCCTTTATTAGGCCCTGAGAGACGAACTGCACAGAGAGAAGGATAAAATCAACCCTGACCGTCAGGTTGGTGCTTCTTTTGAATATACACTTCTGTCTTTTGTGCATGCATCCTCCTCTCTAATGCTTTCTACCCATTCATGTCTTTCTCTTGCTACTGGCCACAGGGAGAGCATTTGTCAGCCTCTTACATCATCCTCTTTTGTTCTGTTCCTTTTTCCTCAGAAGATCCGTAAAGTCAAGTCAGTCTCATTTAGTAACCTTTCCGAGTTGCACAGCACTAATGGCAAGATACATAACATGCAGACATCCTCTTCATTCTACTCAAACCTGGGATTGAAACGTGTGTATTGAACTATTGCAGTTGTCTTCCATACCTTCCATATTCGCACCCAACTAAGCCTTTACCACAATGACTAATGGTGCGCTGTCCGACAAACAAAACTGTTTCACTGCTGTGTAAAATCTAACAGCCTATTGCGACACATCATGCAGTCTTGCTGGTGAAAGTGGAAAATCTGCTAGGTTCCTCATCAGGTACTGGCGTTGGATTTCAGGTCACAGAGTTAAGGCTGGATTACCTACCAGGCTGTCTGGAGACAGTTATTTATGGCCATCCTTATTCACCAAAAAGAAACCTCACTCACTACTGGGTATTTCCTCCAGTCGGCTGCAAGCAGACAGAAATTTTGTTTGTATGGCTGTGGTTTTTCATTGTGTATTGTAGATGGGAGTCTTACCAATAGTATCTTCTTGTTTGAGATGTAATGGGATATCTGACAACACTGATTGGCAGAAGACACCTCTAAAGTGGATTTTTTGATGCACTGCCTGAGAGAAAGGACTCCACGGGACAAGGGATTGGTCGTTTCAATCTCTACCGGTTCCCTGGAGAGACCTGATCATTTATATTTAGAGACGGTTTTCCCGAGCTGGTCTGGCATTGGCCATAACAAAGATTACTACAGTAGCCTCACAGGATTTGACCTGATCAGATGCACTGGATGCGAGTGGAACAGAGGCAGGAGCAGGGATTATTTAAAGCTGAGGGCTTAGAGTGCTCTGTAATCATTCATTCTCCTCTCTGCCTAACAGTGATGCAGTGAGAGAAAATGATAGATCGCTATTCTATGGCTGGCAGGCGGAGGATCTTGAGATCATTGTGCCATTTGTGTGCCAGGAGAAGACATCTTTTAAGTGGCTAAACCTGGCAGCTGTCTATCAAAGGCGACATGAAGGATTCCTGTCGCGTGTGCGGTGGTCGTTTGGTTGGCAACCAGTGTCGTTGGATCTTCAGCACGTCAGGAAAGCGGAAGATACAAATAATCTTGTCCCACGTTCTGGGCTGGGAGGTGACTCGCGATGGCCGCGGAGAGTTCCTCTGTGGGAAATGTGTGTTCCAGCTGGAAAAGGTGGTGCAGTGTGATGTTAACCTCAGCCAGCTCCAGGAAAAGCACAACAGCCAAGTCCAGAAACTACAAGCGGAGAAAGAACACCTGATGCAGTGCATCGTCCACGTCTACAACAAAAACAACCACGGTCGGGAAAGGAGTGGTGAGGAGAGTGTCCAGCGCTCTAAGACTCCCCTCAGGTCATCTGGGGCGGCCAGTTTTGACGACGAGGCCGTATGTCTCCTGCCCTCGGACGCGCAATTAGTGGGGGAGAGTGGAGGCGGTCCCCGCATGAGGAGATGTGTGAGTCTGGATAGACTTGTCAGCAAAGGAGTCTTCCAAGGGCGTTCAGGTCTCAGGAAATGGAGGATGGGGTCGGCGGTAGGGCTCGATAGCTCTACGAAGAGCTCTGGTTTACGCGGCTCGCGTTGCAGCTCTCAGAGCATGTACCTGGACCTGGTTCACTATAAGGGCGCATTTCCCAGATCTGGATTCAAAGGTCGCTCCACATCCCTGCAGTCGCTCAACAGGGACTTTGCCTCAGACATTCCAGACGCTCCACGTAAAAATAAACTCAGAGAAGCCAAGACTTGTGTTGCCAGAAAAGCAACCTCTAATGATGACGAGGGAAAGGCTCAGGCTAAGTTCCTCCTCCGCCGCTCTTCACGGCAGCCTTCGGTGATCTCTGATCTGACCCAGCTCCTGCGCTGCATCACCAAGCACGGTGTGTCTGTCCCTCCTGGGAGCCACATCCCTGTCCTGAAGAGCGTTGGCCGTGTCAACGTCTGCAGCAAGCGTGTACGCAGAGAGGCGGAGTGGAAGTCGCTTCATGACCTAACAGAGGAATTTGATGATAAATACACACCTGTCACAGTGGAGGTAGTTGACTACTGCATTCCACTTGGGGGAAAAAAAACCTGTCGGAGCAGCGGCCATTTTGAAGTATTGGCCGATGGAGAGATGCTAACGATGCTAATTCTCTTTCCCCGTTTGTGTTTCCTGAACTTGCTGAGTAGAGCGAGGTTAATCGTCTGGAGTCCGTCAACCAGATTCTGACTGAAGAGCTCAGCCAGGTTAAAAGCACCCATGAGAACCTGACCAAAACACTACAGGCAGCCCAGAATCAAACAAAGGTACATTGCAACTCTTCAGTATCTTGCAGTCAGTCGTGTTTCTTTGTCCAATGTCTTTTAATCATTTGTGTGAACAGACTCTGTCTGGAAGGTTGGAGGAGAAAGAGAATGAGCTCCACACAGAGAAGAACAACAACCTAAAGCAAGCCAAAACCATACAGGGGCTGACGCAGTTCCTCAGAGAAAAAGAAAAAGAGGTCGGTTCCTCTTTACAATCTTCTCTTCTGTATCAATCAATCGATGTATCGATCTTCTCTCTTCTTTTGTCTCTTCTCTTTGTAATCCGGTTACTGTACTTTGCCTCTGCATCACGTTGTCAGTCTGTGCTTTGTGCAGGTGGCAGAGCTGTGTCACGACATTGAGGACCGGGATGATGCTCTCGCCAAAGCAAGGGAGACGGCACACAAAGCCCAGATGCAGAAATACCAGGCACGTGGTCTACTGAGGCCTGATGTCACTTCCATCCACGGGGGAAAAGAACCATGGAGTTTGGCATCTCTCATGTTTTCCGTTTCTTCTGCAGGGAGCAGAAGAGCATCAAACTCTACTGATGGCAAAGCAAAGCGATTTGGCCCAACTCCAAGGGGAGCACCATGCCAAGGTGCTCGAAGCCCAAAAGCTGCAGCGCTCCCTGGACAGAAAGGAGCAGGAATTGGCTGACTTGCAGCAGGCAAAGGATCAGCTGGAGGTGGAGCTCGAAGACCTGCAACAGCAGAAGAAGAAGGGAGACAAAGCCCTAAACGTAAGACTACTGGAATACATTAAATCTCCTTTAAAACGGAGCAATTTCTTGTTTTTATTCAAGCATTTGCTTTGTTGTTTTCCCCACAGGATCTGACCAATCAACTCAAAAAGCTGAGTGGTGAGATCGGGGAGAGGGAAAGTTCTCTAGAGCAGCAATACCAGGAGCTGTTGGACCAAACCAAAAGAAGGGTGCAGGCCCATGAAGTCACCATCCAGAGGCTCACTTCTATCCTGGCTGATAAAGAGCAGCAATTACAGGTGACATAACAATGTTGTTCACCAAAAACAAAATAATGATTGTTGTTTGTCTGATCATCAGGAGTACATGGACATGGTGAGAGAAATCGAGCAGAGCAAGAGCCCAGCAGGAAGCAACAGTGTGCTCGCCAAACTGCGGCAAAGGCTGAAGGAAAAGGAGAAAGCGCTGGAGGTGAGCATCGCTGTTAAATCGTCTCACCCCGGTGATTTTTATTTTTGGTCTTTATGTTTCTCATCATCTCTCTGCTGGCTCACAGCAAGCGCTGGACGAGAGGTTTGCAGCCATCGAGGAGAAAGACAACCAAATACACCAGCTGCAGCTGTCGCTCAGGGAGAAGGAGAGAGATCTAGAGAGGCTCAATAACCTGCTGTCGCACAACAAAGAAACCATTAATGTGAGCAATGATTTGCAGGCGCTTGTTGATGATGCATGTTAGCACATCGTAGCGATCAGTCTCATATATCTCCTTGCAGAGTTTTGATAGCCTGCTTAAGGAGAAGGACGTGGAACTGCAGCATCTCGCAAACACACTGAAGAACCTGCAGAGAGCCAAGCAAGATGTGGAAGACAACCTGAACAGGTCGCTGAGGGAGAAAGACTCCATCATCAGCCAGCTGCAGCTCTCCCTCAGCGGGAAGACCAAAGATTTGGAGGTTAGTTAACAAGCTTGGCTGTTGTAGGACTTTTTCTCTGTCATCCTGTACTCAAATGCCCTTCTTCATCTTTTGCAGGAAATGGCAGAATCCATGCTGAGCCAATCCCAAAGTCACACACGTGACTATGCAGAGCAGATGGGCCAGAGGTTAAAGGTCACAGAGGCTATGCTGGCCGAGGCTGTGAAAGCCAGGGAAAGGCTCATTGCCGACAACGAGGGTGCTGTGGAAGGATTGCTGGCCACCATTAATAGCAAGGACCAACTCCTCAAGGTCGGCCCTACTCTTCCAAATTATTTCAACAAGTCCCATGCGCCTCACAAAGTCGCCCATTCCTTTACTCTGGTGGTTTGTCTCACCAGGAGTCTGCAGAGCACTACAACCGCATGCTGTCTGAGCGTTCCCAGGAGATTCAGGAACTGAGGAAGCAACTCTCGGACAGGCAGCAGCAGCTCTTAACCGCTGAGAAGCAAAGGGCCACAGTGAACCAGAAGGACTCTTTGGAAACTGCAGAGCTGCGAGTCGTCCTGGCTGAAAAAGACAGCCTCATCGATGTAAGCCTCTTCGGGATGAAGTAGGCACTCCGCTGTGACATGTGCTTGACTTACTGTAAAAGCCTAAGGAGGAGGAATGAAATTAGAACACCCACAGAGACACTAATCCTTTTTCCCATTCTGATTCCAAATGGCTGTTTGGCGCATGTGGAATTATTTCATTTCTGGTTAAAGGTATTATTTCTTTATGAGCTGTGTTGGTGTTTTTGCAGAGGCTCCTGCAGCGTGGCCCGGCGAAGGACCATTTGATGATGGAGCGCGACAAGGAGCCGGATCACGTGCTGGAGCTCAGACAAACTATCCAGATCATGCAGGAGAAGTTAGAGGAGCGTGAAGGTGAGGCCCGCCTCACATCTGTAGATGTTAGCACCACCTTTTTGAATACCGTAGCTACTTTCCTGCGCTGCAGCTGAGCTGTCCAGGAGGAACAGTGATGACAGCGTGGAGAACATTCCACTCTCCAAGAAGACTGTCGTCATCCTGAAGAAAGAGTTGGCCCAGAAAACTGAGGCACTCACCAAAGCGCTAAAGAGGGAGAATGAACTGAAGGTCTTACTTAGCTCCATTATTTTGACATATTGCTTGTTTATGTTTTATCACTTATACTGTTTTCTCTATCTAGATGTCTTTGGCAGAGCTCCAGTCATTGCTGTCTGAGTTGGAGGTCCGCAGTGAAGGTCAGGCCGCCAAAATCGAGTCCCTGACGGCAACTCTGGAGACGAAAGATGAGATTATCCATGTAAGGATTCCCTTTTTGAAGGAGCGTTTTTTTTCCGTTTCTTCTCCATCTGCCTGAGCTGTTCTTCGTGTTCCTCGAGCAGGTTCTCCAACAGCGTCTTGCTCAAAGAGGGGAGGCTCAGGGTGATTGCAGCCAAGATCATGTCATTGGCAGCAGCATGGATCGATCGCCTACCGGACTCCCTCAGCGGGAGAGAACCATGATTGGTGGAGACAGCCAGCAAGAGGTAAACCAAAAACCTAAAGCTATTTCTCTGAAATAGACAACAACTCCCTTAAAGCATGCCACCCTTGTATTAGGTGCTGCCCAGCCTTGTCGCATTACAGCAGGAGCATGAGGCTCTGAACAAAGCTTTGAGGGCCGAGCAGCAGCTCTACTCCAGCCTAGTCAGAACTGTGAAAGAGCAGGACAGGTGGGACAGCCCATTGACAGAAAATACCACTTGCATTCACTTCAGTTATTGTTGAATACATTAATGATTAATTGTGGCTTTTTGCAGCGCCCAGCGTTTCCATGCTCTGCAGCTGGAGTTGACAGCAGTGCAGCTCCTTAGGCAGCAGCTGGAGGACAGCATCAAGACAAACAAGGAGCTCAGGGACGACCTGGAGAGAGAGCTAGACAGAGCAAAAGCCAGAGAAGGTGCAGTGCAAATGCATTAGATTACCACGTGATCCCACTGGGTGGAAAGGGGCATTTAGGGTTGTTTATCAATTAGTAGGAGTAGGAGTAGGAGGCCTACTAAACTGAAGTTCTGGTAAGAAGCCCATTGAGGGAGATGAATTCATGACCACATGGGATTCACACACATCTTCTTCTCACGTGTTTGCTGTTGCTAACAAGATTACTTCACCGTGATATTTTTTTTTTTGTGTGTAGCATCTGTGCTCCTTCTGTCTACTATTCATTAACGTCATCACCTGCTCATCTGCATGCTGTCTCTGTCACTCCTCACATGTAACACTTTTCATTTCCCACCTGTCTGTCCGTTTATTAAAATGTGTGAATAAACTCTTTTGTTTGCCCTTCTTTAAACATCATGTGTGCTTGTTAACTTCCTGTCTGTCTGTGATTTACGTCACGTCTCTGCGGGTGTTAATCCATCCGATTCATTAGATCTACTCCTATAAACGTGTTGTTATATAACAAGCCAGAGGAACATACTGAAGGCTAGTTTTAAACGGGACTCTCCTCTCCTAATCTCTTATCAGGGGACATTGAGACTGATTGAAAGTGTCTCTGTGCACCCAGGTAGTCCCGTAAGCCCCAAGTACTTAAGAGTTTACCCACATGTGAGCGTGCTTGTGTGTTTTTTGTGTTTTTGCATGACAACCACTTCCTCATGTGTCATTACATACACAAGTGATGCAGGTGTAGAAATAGGTCAGCTGGACGTAACAAGCCTCCATCTCTGCAGCTCATTTCCCCATATACATATATAGCCACATGAACGTGGTTAATTGATATTAGTGTGTAAGTTAAATTTTCCATCTTAATGCTTGATTTAAGTAGCATATGTCAAAGCTGTAGACCATTCCTCTTGTCACGTAACAGTCTTACGCTCTTATGTACAGGTCTGAGCGTCGTGGACCCTAAAGAACTGGAGAGTGTGCGGCATCAGCTCGAAGATGCCCAGCGCTGGAACGCCTCCCTGCAGGCACGCTTGGGGGCCATCCAGAACCGCGGAGGTGGAGTGGGCGGGGCCAACGACTGTGGTAGGACCAAGAAAATGCACTCGATGTTTAAGGTTGGCATGCAACATCATCAAAACAGTACACCGATGTTTTTGCTTCAGGTGACACGCTGAGTTTCATCAGTGACCAGACTTCTTACATGAGTATCTGCGTGGGGGAGGGTCAGGATGACAGCTCACCTCAAGAGCTCAAACAGAAGGTGAATTTATTTTTAAAGTTATAATATGATGGAAGTTAAAAAAAAAAAAGTCTCACTTGCTTGTGTCTGTCGTTGTGGCCATTAGGTGCTGGAGCTGCAGGGCTGCATCAGCGGACTTCATACCTCAAACAACAAGCTGCAGAGCAGACAGGCATCACTGGAGAAGGTCGACCTTAATGATGCGTTCAACAAGGAGGCCAGCGGTCACCCCTGGAACCAGGTAAGTGGGCACAGAAACAGAGTTTTTCTCTGCTAAATCTCACAGCACAAGACACGTTCTGGTGTTAATCAGCAGAGACTGTCTGTGTCCACATTTAGTAACAACGCCGTCATCGTAACGTCCACCTTTAAGGAGCTCCTGTCTAACCTTTCAACCTAACTGAACCTCTGCCGTGTCTAACTTATGATGCTGCGTTCTAGAAAACTGGGAAGTTTTGAGAGTTTAAACATTTGAAGCCGCAGTTCTTATGGTGAAGTGTGTGGAAAATGAGCTGACGTACACAACACTGTCTACTAATGGTATGAGGTTTTGATGACTTTGGATTCGACCTGACAATATCATCAAGACTTGCAACTCGACTTGGACTTTGACATCAATGACTTTAGTCTGATGACTTAACATGATTTGAGATTTTTAGTGAATGTGTTGAGTATAATGAGCCTCCCCGTGCAATGTATCTTTTTAAAATAATATATTATTATGTAATTTCCAAACATCTGTTGACGCATCCAATCAGGTTTATGAACAAACAACGAGGGAGTGGATTACATGTCTGTGCATTGACTAAATCCTGAATGCACTTTTTTTCTTGTCACGCTGATCTTATTGAAAAAATGAAACAATTCAAAATGCTTTCATTCTATTTGTTAAATTGAATAGTGTTACAGTCTAAAAATTGCATTTTATTTGGTGAACACAAAACAGTGTTTATGACTTGTAGGCACTCGAAAATGTTGAGCCAATGACTTCAGACTCCAGACTTGAGACTTGCAAAAACGCTAACTTGCTCCCACCTCTACTGAATGCATATTTTATGGATGTTCATGTAGACATACAACACAATATTCTGTGTGCCTTGAAAAATCAATCTTTTGAAACATGGCTGGGATTGAGTGAGTTAAAATGGGTAGTGAAATGTGGAATGTATTTTGACAAAGCAAATGCAAGCGTATTGCCTTTTTGTCTACATTCAATTTCCCAGCAGTCTCCAATGCAGCATGTCTCTGAATGTCCTATCTTTGCAGTACTGTATGTGTGACTTCCTGTTGGAGAAAAGATCCTCTTGATTCTTTCCTGCATTGTTCCTAACCAGCCCTGTCTCTCCATCTCTGTGTGCCCATGAAACGGTCTCTCTTCACCATGCCACATTAGACACGTCACGCCATCCCGCTGTCGCTTTGCAGTGTTTTTTTGGCTTCTGTTCCCTCATTGAGTTTTGTTTTTATCGAGCCACGTATGTCATACTCGCCTCCCATCCCATTACTCTAGCAGCTAGAGAGGACGACGGACCCGCCGTGTCGAGACAGTTCGAGTCAGACGGACATCAAACAGGGGCAGGTATGTTCATGAATGAGCAATATTTTTGCTTGAAAGGGCTCACCATATTTCTAATGTATTCTTTTACCTTGTGTAGCCACAAGGTGATGAGAGTGTGGACAGCGGCCTTTGCCAGAGCAGAGAGCATGCTCATTCTGCCAATGCAGACATTATTCAGGCACACCCAGTTGGAGCAACCCTTCAATCCCTGCTGACCGACTGTGACGCTGCATCACTCCTGCACCTAAAGTGGGTCTTTTTTTACATTTTTTTTTTTTATCCATACCTGCCTCCACGGAACATGCACCTGCCTAAACTGTTAACACATTTCTTGTTGCAGAGGGGAAGTTTTCAGGCTAACTGCTGAAAATGTGCAACTGCAAGGCCTGCTGAAGGAGCAGACGTCCACAGAGTGCAAAGAGAAAGAGAGCAGAGACGCTTCAGGGAACAGCAGCGACGGGCAGGTTGAGTTAAGGCAGGGCAGAGAAAGTTTGCAACCTGCAGTTCAGGTTGAAGCTAAGGTCACCAGGCTGGCAAAGGAAGATGGGAAGACTGCTATTTATGGGGGCACCCCTGTCACCACAGAGGAAGCTAATGATCACAGCCAGATTTCAAAGCACAGGGTAGGTTTGGTATTCTAGGCAGAGTGCTTTGCTTTTATTCGATTTCCTTGTCTTGTGTTTTCACTTCTGTTTCACTTGTAGGCCAGCACAAAATCTCGCCTGCCCGTCCCAGTGAGGCAGAGAATGGAAGCTTGCAGCAGCACACGCCCGGAGACAGGTTCTGATTGTGTCAGAACAGATGCGCTCCAACACCTTCATGGAGAAGCTGACCAGCAACTTTTTGGAGACTCCACCATGTCATCTCAGCAAAGCACTTGCCCCGCCTCCTCCAACGGCCCCACTCGTGAGAGTGGCCTTCCAGCCACATGCACGCAGGATAACACCCAGGCCAGCTCTGCCCTTTTTACCCAGCTGGAGCTCCTTCACCAAGAGTGCCAGGAAAAAGAGTCCTTGATCAGCAAGCTCAGCGAGCAGCTGGCCGACTGGGAAGAGCTCCACGCTCAGCTCCAGGAGAAGGACCGCCTCAATCGCCAGTACATGGAGGCCTTGCAAGCTGCAAAGTCCACCATTGCTTACCTGACTGCCTGTAGTCTGGACAGCCAGGAGGAGTGTGGGCCACACGCCTGTACATGCACAGGATCCGGTTCTGTGGGATCCGATGCCGTCTTCTACAGCAGATGCATGGACTTACAGAAAGCACTACAAGAGAAAGAGAATCTCATCAACCACCTTACACGACTATTGAACTTGGCAGAGAGACTCATCTTGTCGTCAGACAGCCAGGAAAAGCAGTCAGAAATCAGAGATCTGTGTTTAAAGATAGAGGCAGTGAATGCCGGGTCACACAAGGAAAGCTCGAGAGCGGTGTCTGGAGGAACTTCTACGCATGAGCGACAGCCACAGTCACTGTCTTTGCAGGAAGTGCTTTGTGACCAGGGTGGACTGAATGCTTCTGGTAATTCTACACAAATAGCATCAGGATCATTCAACGAAAAAGAGTTGAGGGATCAGGAAGAGGCACAAGAAAGTTGCCATGTTATAAGTAAGGAAATGACCATAGTTCTTGCAAAATGCCTGAGTTCAACAGAATCTGCCATCGCTTCTCTGGCAGCACACTGCACAAACACCAGCTCCTCAACCGCCGCTGAACTCCAGCAGCATTTGGACAACCTCCAGAAAGCTCTGCAAGAGAGACGAGCACTCGAGCACCTGACCCAAACCACTCAATCAAGCAGCAGTGCATCGACAGAACTCCACCCAGAGCTCCATCGCAATCTGCAGCTCCTGTGCCAGGTCCTTGCCGATCACACCCAGAGGATCTGTGAGCTCCAGGCCTCCCTTCAGGAGGAGAGGGCCTGTAGGGAACAGAGTGAGGCCCATGCAACCGTGCCGGATGCCAAGGGATTACCGCCTAGTGTTCAGGCCCAGCTGGAGACTCTCCACAAGGCGCTGAGGGAGAAGAAAAAAGCCTGTAAAAACTTAGAGGAGAAACTTGCCACGGCCCAATCCGTTGTCACTAAGACACTGTCACCTAAAACTGCACGGAAAGGTAAGACACCCGCTGCTTTCATTTGAGCTTGTTTGTGTAGATTAGCCATGATCATCATGTGAAGGACAAAGCCATGAGCTAAATGCTAACTTAACGTGAACGTTGCCTCCAATCCCAGCTCTGGAGAAGGATGACAAAGGTGTGCAGGTGGACCTGGGTTACGAAACCACAGGCAAGAGTGAGAACGATAGGGAAGGGAGCAGTAGCACAGGTTAGACGCCCTCTGCTGAGTGGATACTAATCTCACACACCTTCACGTGGACTCTGGAATGGTCCGCATGGGGAGTGAACAGAAGCTGCAATACGGGTGTCAAAGTCGTGCCATGGAGGGCCGAGACACTGACTGCTTTCTTTCCAGCCGGTCACTAAAGCAGGTGATTTAATGATCAACACCTCCTTCAATTACCTGCTTGAGAAACTGGTTGGAGAGAAAGCCTGCAATGTCTCGGCCCTCCATTGACGCACGTGCTGTAACACAACTCCCTCCTAACCTCACGGTGTTTTCTTCTGGTTTCAGCGTGGTCTTTTTCCTCAGCGCTTTTTAATATCATGCAATGTTCCGCATGGATGGATCCTTGCATGTTTTCACTCAAGTTTGGGAATGTTTTATCAGCGCCTGATAACTTTCACTTTTGCTTCTGTCTCTCCTGATTAGACAGCCTTGTGTCTCCCAGGCTGACAGATATTATACATCCACAAGCCTTTTCTTTCATTGCTTCTGTCCCTTCCTCTCCACATGTCCAGACCTAGAGGTGGCTGTGAAACCAAGTGGCAGTCTTCTTGAGCAGGCCCACTTTTCTATCACTGAAAATCTGGACTCCACCTCCAGCACTCCATACCCAAGTTCCCCCACCCTGAGCTCGGCCAAGGTACTCTACTACACACGGCGGCTACGTGGGAACTCAAATAGCTAAATTAATTCTGTCGCATGTTTTCAGGCCAGTCTGAAGAGCCCGCAGACCTATGAGGCCTACGGCCTCTCGGAGGACCCGCTTCAGCTTCAAACGCAGGTGCGAGACCTGAAGGTCCAGCTGGAAAGCCAGACCAAAGTCATCCTCCAAATGCAAAGTCTTCTGCGGAGGAATTCCTGCGACCCGGTGGCCAGCCCCTCTGACCAGTCACTGGATCAGGACAGAACACAAGGCTGCAGCCATGACAGGAGACCCAGTCGAGAGCAGCCACCAGAGAAAGAGGGTGACGGAGAGATGAACAAAGAGGCGGGGAGAAACAAAAGCATGAAGGAGCAGCTACAGCACACCCGCAGCCGATCTACATCACCCGCCAGGTTGGGCCTTCTTCCTTACAGTAATAAAGCGCCCATCCCCTGGAAGTTGTATCTTCCCTCGCCCCTGACCTCAATCTGTCCGTTCTGCAGCCTGGACTCACTGGTGCAGTCACAGGCCAGGGAGCTGTCGCAACTGAGACAGCAGATCAAGGACAGCCGCAGGCTGGGTGCCCTGCAGCGGCAACGGATGGAGGAGTTGAGCAGGGCCTTGCAGGAGATTCTGCAGGCCGGCGAAGTGGGGGAGGTGGTCAAGGGGCAGCTGGACAAGAGCCTGAGTATTCTGGAGCAGCTGGAGGGACGGACAGACAAAGGTGAACTACAGAGTGGTTGAGAACATGCAGCTAACACACAGGCTAATCCAAAGATACGTTGTGACGTATTACGCAGACCAGGCTGAAGTCCTTGATGGCTTTTGTTGTCCGTCTACTAGGAGAGCCTCGTCCGCATAATGAAGACATGGCCGGTCTGGAGCTTTCCCACAGGTACATCTCAACCTTTGACACGACTGGTAGATATTTGCCACCTGTGTGTCCACTGCAGGACATGTATTTGTTGAAGGCTGCAAGGTACCATGACTTGGTTTGAACACACTGTGGTTGTTTTCTCATTGGAGATTCATGAACTCCTGTTAGACAGAAATGTATCATACATGTTCGTTAGGAATGAAACATGTAGAATATTACAAATGTCCCATTTCAAAGAGAACGTTCCATGAAGAACTAAAATAATTGCTGCTTTGGAGAATTCCACATGTGACTGTTTTTTAGTTTCTTTTCTTGTGTTTTATGTTTGCATCATGACCTCCCTCCCTTTCTGACCCCATCTGGGTTGTTGGGCTTGAATGACGTCTGGCTGTTGACCTACTTTCAAAACAATTGATGTTGCATTGCTGACAAGTGGGTCACAGCTGTGTTACGCATCAGGACACCAACAGAATAATCACCGCCAGGGGATGTTGTGATGTGGGGGACGTGGCGTGTTTGTATTTGTAGCACCTACGGGCCAACCGACAGCCCCGCTCGAATCCAGCAGGAGATGGATAATCTGCGTCAGGAGCTAGAGGGAGAACGAGAGCGACTGCGGCGTCACGTTGTCTTCTTGCTCCAACACAAAGTCATGGTGGCCGAGCGCACTAGCAAGCGTTTGGACCTGTGAGTGGGGCGTGATATTTGCTGTATGGACATGATGTCTTCCAGTAAAACACACTATGTAGTAGGCTGCACAATTTACATGTCCACCTTTTCTTTTCTTCCATTACGAGCTGCATCACAAACGTTTTAGCGAGGACTCAGGCTGCACTTTATGTCTGTCTGTCCTTAGCATGACGGCCGGCACTCACTCATTGCTCTCCCCGTCCCCTGGCGCACGAGTCAGCTACACCACTGACGTCTATCATGCATCAGCTTGCGGGAGAAGCAATGGCATTCATTAATGGACTTGTCTTTTGAGACTGTGGAGTGAGCCAGCAGGCCATGGTTTGGGCTTCCAATACATAATTAGTGTTATTCAAGAACAGATAGATTTATTCTAGCAATGAATCAATGATTACATGTGGAAGAATCCTAAGCTCATGATGGACATTGCAGAATGGTGCAGTCCTACCATGTAGTGCGTACTACCAAGTGTGTACTCTGTATTTCACACTTGTCTCTGCTGGGCTACTTTTCATTTGTAAAGGATTGTGTTTCTGCTGGTGGGCGGGGTTTAGCTCCTCGGTCCGATGATGAAATGTTTCTTGAGCTTGATGAGATGTGAGCGCTGGTGTAGAGCAGGGGGGTGTCCAAGGTGTTTCCAGTGCCACAGGGCTGCAAGGTGGAAAATGAAAGGCTGCATCTTTGCCACACATGTAGATTTGCTCAGAAGTTCTATGTACAGTATTTCTATGTCCAGTATTTCATGTGAAAACTATCAACTTAGCTCTCTAGCTCCATGTTTGCTGGCTTTTTCTTTTATTTAGTTTTACAAATATTTCAACTTTGTTCTTTCCTTTTTGTAGCATTATGACTTTATTCCTTTCATATTTGGACTTCATTCTCGGGACATTAGAACTCTTTCCACAAGCTAATTTTCCAAGAATGACCACTCTTTTGTTGTTTAGTTTGTTTCTCATGATATTCTGACTTTATTCTTGTCAGGTGACCACTGTTTTTTCCACTTCCTTCTTGTAATGATGACTTTATTCCCATCATATTTGGACTTCATTCTTTTTCCACAACATCCATCCATCCATTTTCTATGCTGCTTCTCCTCATGAGGGCGGTGGGGGCATGCTGGAGCCTATCCCAGCTGACTTGGGCGACAGGCGGGGTACACCCTGGACTGGTTGTTTTTTCAACTTTGTTGGTTTTTTTCATAATTTTACAACTTAAAAAAAACAAGTGTTTGCGTTAGTATTTCAACTTTGTGAAGTTCTTCTCATAAAATGGTTAGATTACAACGTTTTGGTCTTAATGTTGTGGCTTTCTTCTTGTTTCCATTCTTGCTGTCGTTTCTTTAGTTTTCTTGTGGAGTTGTATGTTTCCAATGTGCACGTATAATAGCACTTTTTAAAAAGAACATATCAACTCTTTGCTATCATAATCAATGAGTTTATTGATTGCGTTCATTCTCATCAAATTGCAGCTGTTTTTTTCCATTTCTTAGTTGTTGTTTTAAATGTTCCAACTATTTCAACTTTCTTCTGCTACTGATGACTTTATTATTTCCAGAATATTTAGAGTTTATTCTTGTAGCATTGTAACTTTTTCCAAAGATGACAACTTTATTTCGTTTTTTGTTTTTCATAAGAGTACGACTTCAATTTAAAAATGTCTTCTTTTTTTTTAATAATTGCATTTTATGCTACTAAAATTCTGTTATTTTCCAACTGGCTTACAAGTTGGAGAGAGAAGGCCGACCAGCCTGGACTTTAGTGTTAACATGGCTGACCTTCCTCCCCCCAGGTTGGCCACGGAGCTTCAGGAGAAGAACCGCCTCATTCAGAGCCTGCAGAGTCAGGTCAGAGGTCACAGTCCCAGCAGCCACCACAGCTCCCACCCTGACCCGAACCCCTCGGACAGGCTGGCACCCACACGAGGTACGTGACGTGCTAGTGAGGAGTCCATCTTCCTGAGAATGTGAAGCTTTGTGTGTGAAAATGGAAAAGAAAGGACAGTTGTATGTGAGGGTGGTGTGGTGGCATGCCACTTGTTTTCCACTCAGGACCATTGTGGTGCCGTGTCGGGTGTCGCGTTTCCACCCCCCACTTAGACTTGCATTATTCAGTGGCACCTATCTGCTTCCGTCAGGGGAGAGAGACTCGTAGCTTGCTGTGCACGGACGGTCGGACCCTTCCTCGGTGACTGTTGTGTTCACGTGCAGATCAGTGGCGTGCCAGAGATGCTTCTGGCGTAGGAGGAGCCGAGGAGGGCGTGGTGGGTGAGCAGGAAACAGGAAGCAGACTGCTGGGGCTGCAGAGGGAGAACGGACGCTTGCAGGAGCAGCTGAGGAGCAGCGAGCAGCTCAACACCACCCTGCGCAGTGAACTGGACCTGCACCACTCTGTCATGGCCCATCATCGGGACCGGGAGCTGGATCAGGAGGTGGTACCTTCGGCACAAGGGAGCGCCATCAATTCAAGTAGGACATTAACAGGTATGCTTTTTATTTAGGAAACTGGTCAGCCTCTAACTCCTTGTCCAATCAGACCTGCTGGCAGAACATCTGCAGGAGATCAGAGCGTTGAGACAGCGCCTGGAGGACAGCATCTCCACCAACGACCGCCTGAGGGAGCAGCTTGAGAAGAAGCTCGCTGAGGTGGAGAAAGACCCAGGTGACCGCTCGCTCTCTCTCTCTCTCGGATGCTGGTGGAAGCCATTTGCTCATTGGTGACTGTGTGCGTGCCAACAGCAGCCACAAACATCTTCATCCACGGGAACGAGGAGCAGAGCCAGCTCATCAACGAGGTGCGCTTCCTTTGGGGTCAGAACCAAGCGCTGAAGGAGCAGCTCCACCTGGAATGTAAAGGTACCGCTCACGACACACGCTTGGCCTCTTGTATGAACGTGCACACCATACACCACCTCTTCAGACAAGCAGAAGGAGAGCGAGAGGCTGCAGGAGAATTTGGCGAGGCGCACGGCCAAACTGGAGCAGAGCAGGAAGGAGTGCGAGATTCTCAGGCAGGAGAACCAGCGGCTGCAGGAACGACTGGAGCTCAGCGGCCGAGAGAACGCTCACCTCCAGGAGCAGCTGAGCAGGTATGATCTCCATGGCGCCATGACGTGCACGTGCACACACCGTGACGATGGTGTGTGTGTGTGTGTGTGTGTGTGTGACCCGTTGCTAATAACACACTAAAGCCAGCCTGAAACATGAACCCAAGACAGCAGTCTAGCGTTTCACTCCTCCTTTCCCTCGTTCATTGTTCATAGTAGCGTGTCTTGTCGTCCAGCCTGCAGGGCCAGGTGAAGCTCCACAGGCAGCAGCTCAGCGACTCGCAGCACCTCCTGCAGTCACTGCGCGTGGAGCTGCAGGTCCACGAGAAGGTCAACAGCAACGCTGCACGTACGTTTGTTACAGTGAAACGGTAGCACACTTGTGGCATGGGAGGCGTGGCCTAAGGAGAGCCACGCCTTATTGCAAGGTGTGCACAATTACCATAGCTAGCTAACCTAGTACTTGAGTAGTTTTACTAGTGTGTACATTCCATCTAGTAAGGACCTAGTAACCTAGTACTTGAGTAGTTTACTAGTGTGTACATGCCATCTAGTATGGACCTAGTAACCTAGTACTTGAGTAGTTTACTAGTGTGTACATTCCATCTAGTAAGGACCTAGTAACCTAGTACTTGAGTAGTTTACTAGTGTGTACATTCCATCTAGTAAGGACCTAGTAACCTAGTACTTGAGTAGTTTACTAGTGTGTACATTCCATCTAGTAAGGACCTAGTAACCTAGTACTTGAGTAGTTTACTAGTGTGTACATGCCATCTAGTATGGACCTAGTAACCTAGTACTTGAGTAGTTTACTAGTGTGTACGTTCCATCTAGTAAGGACCTAGTAACCTAGTACTTGAGTAGTTTACTAGTGTGTACATTCCATCTAGTATGGACCACCTAGTACTTGAGTAGTTTACTAGTGTGTACATGCCATCTAGTAAGGACCTGGTAACCTAGTACTTGAGTAGTTTACTAGTGTGTACATGCCATCTAGTAAGGACCTGGTAACCTAGTACTTGAGTAGTTTACTAGTGTGTACATGCCATCTAGTAAGGACCTGGTAACCTAGTACTTGAGTAGTTTACTAGTGTGTACATGCCATCTAGTAAGGACCTGGTAACCTAGTACTTGAGTAGTTTACTAGTGTGTACATGCCATCTAGTAAGGACCTGGTAACCTAGTACTTGAGTAGTTTACTAGTGTGTACATTCCATCTAGTATGGACCTAGTAACCTAGTACTTGAGTAGTTTACTAGTGTGTACATGCCATCTAGTAAGGACCTAGTAACCTAGTACTTGAGTAGTTTACTAGTGTGTACATGCCATCTAGTAAGGACCTAGTAACCTAGTACTTGAGTAGTTTACTAGTGTGTACATTCCATCTAGTAAGGACCTAGTAACCTAGTACTTGAGTAGTTTACTAGTGTGTACATGCCATCTAGTAAGGACCTAGTAACCTAGTACTTGAGTAGTTTACTAGTGTGTACATGCCATCTAGTAAGGACCTAGTAACCTAGTACTTGAGTAGTAGTAGTAGTTGACTATGATGACTTTTACATCAAGTGTTATGCTTTTATGTTTACACATAGAAAATCTATTTATTCATTTTATCAGTGAGAAAGCGTATTATTATTATTATTATTATTATTATTATTATTATTATTATTATAGACTGTTTCTCTGTACATTACTTTTTGGCTGTTTTTTTTTTTTTTTAATACTAGCGTTCTACTTGTACATTTTCTTCTCATACTAATATGACTTATTCTCATAATATTTTGACTTTATTACCTGAACATTTACCCAACCTAATTTTCCTAACATTTCGAATTCATTCTTTGTTTGTTTTCATATATTACAACCTTTATTACAACTTTTTTTTTAATTTTTGCTTTTTCCCCCCATTTTTGCTGTTTTTAAATTTTTTTTTTAATTTTATTGTTTAATCTTATTTTTTAGAATGTGCCAAGAGCCAATAAAGCAGTTGCAGACATAAATGGTCCCTGAGCAGCACTTTGGACACCCCTGGTGAAGATAGTACATGCTATGCAGTATAGACAACACACGCATGCATACTACTATGGACGTACTTTGGTCAGTAGTGTACATACTATGTAGGTCTACCCACAGAGCTACACCAATCGTCATCGGGGGTACATGAATAAAAATGAAAAACAATTAGAATTACCAGTGCACCTGAACGCCTCACGGTGAAAGGGGAACAGAGCAGGAAGTTGCTGACCTTGTCATCCTTGTATGGACGTACAGTAGTAGTATCCATCCTGCAGTATTGATGGCGTACATCGGGCACTGCAGTATGCATGGCGTACATCAGGTACTGCAGTATGGATGGTGTACATCAGGTACTGTGGTATGGATGGCGTACATCAGGTACTGCGGTATGCATGGCGTGCATCAGGTACTGCAGTATGCATGGCATGCATCAGGTACTGCAGTATGGATGGTGTACATCAGGTACTGCAGTATGCATGGCGTACATCAGGTACTGCAGTATGCATGGCGTACATCAGGTATTGCAGTATGGATGGTGTACATCAGGTATTGCAGTATGGATGGTGTACATCAGGTACTGCGGTATACATGGCGTACATCAGGTACTGCAGTATGCATGGCGTACATCAGGTACTGCAGTATGCATGGCGTACATCAGGTACTGCGTGTCTTTTATAATGCATACATGGCTTCATAGCTTGCTGTCTGTAGTTGCAAGTGTACTACTAAGTAACTAGTTGTGTACTAGTGTACCCTTACTAGTATGTACTTAATTCCTTAGTAGGTAACGAGACACACGTGATGTTATCCCTCCCCTATAGCAGAAGGGAGATGTACGATCAAATACAAATTAATGGAGTGGATATTGAAAAAGTGGAAGAATATAAATTCCTGGGGGTCATAATAGACAAAAAAATGAGTTGGAAATCTCATATTAAAAATATTCAACAAAAGGTGGCGAGAAATATCTCTATATTGAATAAAGCAAAATATGTTCTTGACCAAAAATCACTCCACACTCTGTACTGTTCCTTAGTATTAGCATATTTCATGTATTGTGTGGAGATATGGAGAAATAATTACAAAAGTAATCTTCACTCACTCACTGTACTCATAATGTATTCATTCATAATACCAAGTATAGACAACATACACACCTTTATTTTTAATATCACATATTAGTATCATTCATAATACCAAGTATAGACAACATACAAACCTTTATTTTTAATATCACATATTAGTGATGATCATTCATAATACCAAGTATAGACAACATACACACCTTTATTTTTAATATCACATATTAGTGATGATCATTCATAATACCAAGTATAGACAACATACACACCTTTATTTTTAATATCACATATTAGTGATGATCATTCATAATACCAAGTATAGACAACATACACACCTTTATTTTTAATATCACATATTAGTGATGATCATTCATAATACCAAGTATAGACAACATACACACCTTTATTTTTAATATCACATATTAGTGATGATCATTCATAATACCAAGTATAGACAACATACACACCTTTATTTTTAATATCACATATTAGTGATGATCATTCATAATACCAAGTATAGACAACATACACACCTTTATTTTTAATATCACATATTAGTGATGATCATTCATAATACCAAGTATAGACAACATACACACCTTTATTTTTAATATCACATATTAGTATCATTCATAATACCAAGTATAGACAACATACAAACCTTTATTTTTAATATCACATATTAGTGATGATCATTCATAATACCAAGTATAGACAACATACACACCTTTATTTTTAATATCACATATTAGTGATGATCATTCATAATACCAAGTATAGACAACATACACACCTTTATTTTTAATATCACATATTAGTGATGATCATTCATAATACCAAGTATAGACAACATACACACCTTTATTTTTAATATCACATATTAGTGATGATCATTCATAATACCAAGTATAGACAACATACACACCTTTATTTTTAATATCACATATTAGTGATGATCATTCATAATACCAAGTATAGACAACATACACACCTTTATTTTTTAAATCGCAGATTTTAAAATTAGCAGATTTAGTATTCTTTCAAACCGCTAGAATAATGTATAAAGTTAATAATAACTTGTCAGCCAAGAACTTCATACAGTATTTCTCAATCAGAGAGGAGAAATATGATCTTAGAGGAAAATTCAACTTAAAACATTTATATGCGAGAACTACGCTGAAAAGCCACAGCATTTCCGTGTGTGGAATTAAAAGATGGAACGGATTGAGTAAGGAAGTCCAACAAAGTACAGAGATGAGCACATTCATAAACAATACAAGCAGTTGATGTTTGCTAAATACAAGCAGAAGAGTCTTGATCATCACAATGATGTTCTGTCAGGTTTGTTATTTTTTTTGTTTTTTTCTGGGGTTTTTTAAAGAAAAAAAAGTTCTGTTTTTTTATTCATATATATATATATATATATATATATATATATATATATATATATATACATACACACACTTTTTTGGGGGGGGGTTTGTCTTACTGTGATTTATTATGTATTATTATTGTGATTATCATAGAAGACATGACATGGAACGCAGGAAGTGAATAACAAGTGTTGTACTAGATGTAGAATAGATGGGGGGTAGGATTAAATAAGCTCTGCTTCTTCCTACTCCTTTTGGACATGTGGAACTGTGAAAGGAGGATTCATGAGATGATTCGTGTTCAAATAAACTAAACTAAACCAAACCAAACCCCGCCCCCAGATGTGACCCGTGAGGCCCCTCCTTCGGGCTCAGTGGACCTGGGGGAGCTGCTGTCAGAGATCCGTCACCTGAGGCTTCAGCTGGAGCGGAGCATTGAGACCAACACGCTGCTCCGTCACAAGCTGGAGGAACAGCTTCACTCTGACACCATCAACATCAACTACATGATGGCCTCCGCAGGTGAGAACACCCGACCTCACGGTGCTGCTCGTCATGTGACTGAGTGCTGCTACCTGCGTGCAGATGAAGGCAGCAGGTCACCGGCTCGTGAGGAGGTCGGCAGCGTCCTCCACGGTGAGACCCCCTTGCTTGCATTCACATTCCAGACCACCCGGGTGGCATGACTCACTCCCACGGAATCCTCTCGGCAGACGCCAGTCATCACGCGCCCTCCCACGTGGATGGAGGTGGCAGCAGCTCAGGCGAGAGTGCCACAGGTGCCCCGTCCCGCCTGGTGCCAGGCCACCGTGTGTGGGCCAACCCCGACGGGCGCCACATCTTGGCACTGGTGGAGGACTACAGAGCGCTGCGGAAGCACATCTCAGAGGGCCGCAAGCTGTCACGCAGCATGGACGCTCAGCTACAGTGTGGGAGCAACGAGGTACACCGACATCATGTTCAGCCTTCTCGTCAGGCACGCTAACGTTACGCGTCTACGTCTCAGATGCTAGACCGTGCGAGTGTGAGCAAGCTATCTGGCAGCGTGAGCGCCATGCAGCAGGTGCTGGAGGACGCCGCCCGGCTGCTCAAACTGGTGTGGAGGGTCTCTCTGCCGGCCGGCGCTGCCAACAGCCAGCAGGTAGCACACGAACGAACGAACGAACGAACGCACGCACCTCATCTCATTGAGGGTCTGATCTTCCGATCCATCTGCCCCCAGGATGAGCTGCTGAAGACCGAGATAGCTCGACTGAAGAGTCGGCTGTCGCAGCAGGAGAGGATGCTGAATGGCGCCGTCAAGCGCCTGCGAACAACCAATCAGCTCAAAGAAGGCATGGAGAGAGTAGTCTTCGACCAACGTAAGCAGCAGCATTCTTTTCTCTTCTTTTCTCTACGCCACAGGACCGCAATCTACCTGTGGCAGATAACGTCTAATTTGCATAGTTCAACTCAGCATCTCAGTGTTTTGACCTCTGGTCCACATGCAAACGTACGTTTTCAAAAACGCTCATTTGTTTGTGGACAGAAAATAAAAGCTTTTTGGTTTGTGTCATAAGCAACACAACATGAAGTTATTGGCTTGCTTTCATTGTAGGCTGTGATGACATATCTCACGATAAGTTGACCAGAGGGGCTATCATGCGTGACTAAAGGGGAAAAAAAAGATTTGGTGCTATCCTTGTTTCAGAGTTGACCTTAACTTTTTCTTGAAATTCGGTGCTTCATTGTTTTGTTTTGTTTTGAATAAAGGAAGAGCCAAAAAGAAAAGGTATCATCATGTGAAGGCCTTCCACCGTTTCCTGTGTACTTTTAGAATGAGTTGTGTATTTGTGTGGGCTGCCTGTCCCAAAATAACACATGGTTGTCCTCATGCAGTCTCTCTCACACACGGAGTGTTGAAGAAGGCCCGGGGCAATTTAGAGGTGAGTTGTGCACACAGAAAGCCACAAAGAAGAATGTCCCGCTGCAGTAGAAGAAATAAACCCACCTTTTCTTTTGTAACATTAGAAAAGTCACTGTTTCCTCTTTGGCCCTAGAAGAGCAGCAGGTCAGTGAGTGTGAGGTTGCCATTGTGATGTTTGCATGAAGCTAGCCTGACATCACACGCTGGCTCATTCACCTTGAAGGAATAAGCAGCGCACGTGCACGCGCACGCTTCAGGCCTCGTCTTGTTTCCTGAATGCAAACTGCCTTGCAGTCAAGATGTCACGCATGCACCTCTTTGGTCGCACGTGCATGTGTTTAAGTTGAGTCTTGTTTCCGTTTCAGGAGGTACCTGTGACTGGCCAGTAGAGGGCGTTGGAGTTCATCCCGGAAGATGCCCGGACTCCCCAGAAGAGCAGTGAAGATACTTCCTGCTGTCCAACCGTCATCTTACTACTTAAATTGCACAAAACCCACTTTGGGTTTTAGGTACTGAAGTTGTAGGTGTTTATAATGCCTTTTATTTGTACATAGTGTTTTGTTTTTTTAAGCAAAAGGTACATATTCAGAGAACAAGGACTTGTATTTTTATGACTAATTGTATTTGATGCAGTAAAAGAAAACCAAACGTGCATCCAGAAACATTCCTTTATTATCATTTACATGTTTGAAGTACAAATGTCTTCAACACTGTAAGAAAACTTTTTGTAGATTTACAGACATGATTCAGAACTCTTAATGGAAAGATGTAAAAAGGTGTCAGATGGTTCCTTAACGTTACACTGACCTATAGAACTAGGCCTTACTCACAGGCAGCTTTTAAAGCTTTTGCTAGCATTCGCTTTTTGGCTAAATGACATGTTCAAGGTCAAGAAACACTTAGCTCTTGTTTTTGTGATGGTAAAAAAAAAATCAATCCAAAAAAAGGTTCCTATCTTTGCACCAGCCGGACAAAGGCCTGCACAAGCTGAATAAACGGCTCCTGACCTTCGTGGATGCCCTTGGAGCCCGGCGTTGGCGGCTTGGCCTGCGTGCACGGCAGGATCCCGCTGGCTGGGGATGAAGGCGAGCCCCGACGGAAGTGGCGGGACAGGCTGGACAAGAGCGTGCTCTAAAAGGGAGGATTATGATAGAAATGAGGGTTAACAGGCAAGCATCATTCACATGTTTGCTACTGACCAGTTCAGAGCTGAGCTCCTGTTTGAGTCGCTGTTTGTCTCGTGGGAGGATGGCCGTGTCCTTGAGGCAGCGCACGGCCTGAGAGATGAGCACGTAGAAGCAGTTCTCCATGGTAAACATCAGCAAAGACCTGGACGACAACCAGAAGAAAATCAAATATGGAGGCGTCCCGCATGAGAAGCGCTGTGAAAAGTCCTCACTTGAGCGCTTGAATCTCCTCCGAGGAGGCCAGAGAGACGATGCTCAAAGAAGCTTCCTTCTTCTTCTCCATCTGTGCGACAGACAAAACAATGCCAAGTGCTTCACAGCAAGGGTGCATCTCAATAAACTACTAAAATATCTTTGCAATTAAATTCTTAAAAAGTGACTTTTTGATGATTACAGCCAATAAAAAAAAAAACAATTTCAGTATCACATAAAATGTGGAAAAATTGTCAAAGGTAAAAAAAAAAACAAAAAACTACAGGTTGGCCCTCTCATAAGCAGCGTTGCTTCTTAGTCTTAATTAACCTTTGCACCATATTCTCATGTATTGAGATGCACTGCATATTAAAAAAACAAATTTTTCATTCCTAGTGTCTTTTTGCTGTGTTATTCATCCAGTATGCCACGGGCCATATAATAAACCAACAGCGAACTTGTACGTCTTTTATGTTTTTAGGGCGATAGGCAAAGAAGAAGTGCCGACGCAACTCTCCACTAATGCAGTTACAGTATTTCACTTCAGAGCAATATAAGCCATAAAACGGCCGCGGGGGCAGAAGTGCATTTACCTAATAAGAGCCTAGCAGAGATGGAACACATGACAGGAAGGAGGAAGTGAGAGCGTGGAGGAGTGTAGTGTCCAGAAGGTTACCATTGTAGGGACATTTTAACACACTTCAGTTCATACAGCAGTTGATGGTGTTCTTTGTAAATTGTTATTTTGACACCTTTTGCATTGTTTGTTGGCATAGTTTAGATATTTGAAAATATTTGTGTCAAAGTTACGTCAAGTTGAAAGCTGCTTTTTTCCCCCTTTTTTTTTTAGTCAGGAACTGATATTTTCCTTAAACTTACCTATGTTCTACTGCTGATCACTAAAGAAGAGAAAAAGGTAGAAACAAACTCTTGTTCTCATGAAAGATGGGAGTAATGTTTCTTTTGGTAGCTTCCATGTTTTTGTAGCCACACAACACAATGTTGCTTCCATGTTTCTATAGGCTGTAGCTCTACAACAATAATCTGTGTGTCTTGAAAGATCAGTCCAAATGGTCTAAAATGGCTGAAGGGGTTGACATTAGAAAAATGTCTGGGATTGAATGAGTGAAATAAATCCCTCGTTTGCACTGAAGCAGGAAGTACCTCACTGAGCATGCTCAGGGCCACGTTGATGGTGGCCAGAAGAGTCCCAAACGAAGGCGCCACGTCGGGGTCGAAGGCTGGCGTGGTGAAGCTGAGAACAAACAAGGTCCTGTACTCGGCCAGGTCCATGCACTGCACACACGCGCACACAGTCATGTCAACATGAAGAAGGGGGCGGGGCTCGGGGGTCAGACCTGGTCCAGGAGGATCTGGCAGCAGTCTGGTGTGAAGTGCTGCAGGCTGGCCAGCGTCTTGCTGAGGATCTTCAAGAGGCTGCACTGCACGGCCAGCAGCGCCTTCTGCTCCGCCTCCTCCCTCTCACCTCGGCCCGCCGCCGCCTCCTTGGAGGGCGTCTGTGGGGGGCGTTGTGTCCTGGGGAGGGGTGCGGGGGGCAAGGACTCACCGTTCTTAGCCTGAAGGGAGAAGAACAGCGTTGATGCACGTATTTCCTGCCAACGCTTACTGGAGTGTACTTGTGTGACCTGGACCTGGAGGTAGTGATGGAGCATCTTCTTGCTGTGCAGCAGGTACGTGCACGTCTGACACAGGTAGCACAAGTTCACCTACGCACACACAGAAGCAGCAGGTGTTCAACTTGGGGTGTTTGTTTATTAGCAGGAGACAAAACCTTTACAAGACATTGTCATTTGGTCAGGGGGCCGCTTTGTCTTAGCTTTCACATTTGATTTGATTTGTTCCTAACACATTCACAGTATCCTGTCATCCCCCCTCTATCACGCTTCATTGGTTCCTCACCCCAACGTAGGATTCCTTATTTACAAATGGATTATGTTTGCAGTTAGTTGAACATCCTTAGAGCCCTCCAGACATGAAATAACAGCCCTATATTCTCCTTTACACCCAATATAGTCGACATGTTAGCATTGGGACGTGTTGGTGGCTCATGTGCCATTAGTGACACCTGCGGTGGTGGCACACATCAATGGTACAGTGCATCAGTGTCTTATACTGGACACTTGTCATTTGGTCATCGTTATGCTTGGAAATGTTTCAGGCCCAAAATAGCTAACATTTTCTTGGACAAGCTAACAGGCTGCAGTCCACCACAAAGCAGCCACGTCGTTCCAAAGATGGAAGCCTCAAGAACATGGAAGTGGGATGCGGGGAGTATTTGTATATTTATATATTGATATTGATAGGATTCTTTTACTTTACCTTGGGGAAGCCCTGACATGAAATATTAGAAATTGTTTTCAATCAATGTTAGACAAAACGATGTACGATGTGTTCGTGCCACAAAAAAGAAATAATAACCTGACATTTTCAGAATAAAGATGTAAACTCATGAAGAAAAAAGTCCTAAATTTAAGAGAATAAAGTCGTACGTTTACAAGAAATAAGAACATTTACGAGAATAAAGTCGTAACTTGTAAATTGATGAAGGAAAAAGCCGTACATTTACGAGAAATAAAACCAATTATACATTTTGGGAGAGTGAAGAAAAAAAGGCGACGTTTTAGGAGGATAAACTTTCCAAGACTAAAGGAGAACATTTACGAGAAACAAGTCGTACATTTGTGAGAAAAAAAAAAAAAAAAGTCATGTGACCTTTGCCCAAGACCGCAGGTCTTAGCTAGCCATGCTAATCTAAATGCTCAACGTTTTGCTGCCACGTTCTAAATAAAAGCATGCCTGAAGCAAGAGGAACGTTGCCCTGTGACTATTACTCCATTCCATTCCATTCCATTTTCCTCCGCTTATCCGGGTTGCGGGGGCAGCAGTCTCAGTAGGGAAGCCCAGACTTCCTGGTCCCCGACCACCTCCTCCAGCTCCACTGGGAGGACACCAAGGCGTTCCCAGGCCAGCCGCGAGACGTAATCCCTCCAGCGTGTCCTAGGTCTGCCCCGGGGCCTTCTCCCGGCTGGGCATGCCCGAAACACCTCACCAGGGAGGCGTCCGGGAGGCATCCGGACTAGATGCCCGAGCCACCTCAGCTGGCTCCTCTCGATGTGAAGGAGCAGCGGCTCTACTCTGAGCTCCTCCCGGATGACTGAGCTCCTCACCCTGTCTCTTAGGGTGAGTCCAGCCACCCTACGGAGGAAACTCATTTCAGCCGCTTGTATCCGCGATCTCGTTCTTTCGGTCATGACCCAAAGCTCATGACCATAGGTGAGGGTGGGAACATAGATCAACCGGAAAATTGAGAGCTTTGCGTTCCGGCTCAGCTCTCTCTTCACCACGACGGTCCGGTACAGCGACCGCATTACTGCAGACGCTGTGCCGATCCGCCTGTTGAACTCACGCTCCAACCTTCCCTCACTCGTGAACAAGACCCCGAGATACTTGAACTCCTCCACCTGGGGCAGGACCTCATTCCCAACCCGGAGGGAGCAATCCACCCTTTTCCAACTGAGAACCATGGCCTCGGATTTGGAGGTGCTGGTCTCATCCCAGAAGCTTCACACTCAGATGCAAACCGTCCCAGTAAACGCTGCAGGTCACAGCTCGATGAGGCCATCAGGACCACATCGTCTGCAAATAGCAGAGATGAGATCCTAGTGCGCCCGAACTGGACTCCCTCGACACCTTGGCTGCGCCTAGAAATTCTGTCCATGAAAATTATAAACAGAATCGGTGACAAAGGACAGCCTTGGCGGAGGCCAACGTTCACCGGAAACAGGCTTGACTTACTGCTGGCAATGCCAACCAGGCTCCTGCTCCGGTTGTACAAGGACTGAATGGCACGTAGTAGCGCGCCACCAATCCCATACTCCCGGAGCACCCCCCACAGGACACCGCGAGGGACACGGTCGAATGCCTTTTCCAGGTCCACAAAGCACATGTAGACCGGTTGGGCAAACTCCCAAGTACCCTCCAGTACCCTTGCAAGGGTGTAGAGCTGGTCCAGTGTTCTGCGACCAGGACGAAAACCACAATGCACCTCCTGTAGCCGAGGTTCGAGTAACAGTCGTACCCTTCTCTCCAGCACCCTGGAATAGACTTTCCCAGGGAGGCTGAGGAGTGTGACCCCCCTATAGTTGGAACACACCCTCCGGTCACCCTTCTTGAAAAGGGGGACCACCACCCCAGTCTGCCAATCCAGAGGTACTGTTCCCGACTTCCACGCAATGTTGAGGAGACGTGTCAGCCAAGACAGTCCCGCAACATCCAGAGCCAGAGCCTGTGACTAATATAATAATATTAATAATAGTAATATGAACACTTTATTCTCACAATATTATACTTCTTTTCCTCCTAAATTTACAACTTTATTCTCAAAATCACAGATTTTCCCCCTCAATGTGTCCTGAATAGTCGGTCGTAGTAAAGTACAATATGAATGGTAGATGAAGTACAATATGAATGGTAGATGAGGTACAATATAAATGGTAGATGAAGTACGATATAAGTGGTAGATGAAGTACAATATAAATGGTAGATGAGGTACGATATAAGTGGTAGATGAGGTACGATATAAGTGGTAGATGAGGTACAATATAAATGGTAGATGAGGTACGATATAAGTGGTAGATGAGGTACAATATGAATGGTAGATGAGGTACGATATAAGTGGTAGATGAGGTACAATATGAATGGTAGATGAGGTACGATATAAGTGGTAGATGAGGTACAATATGAATGGTAGATGAGGTACGATATAAGTGGTAGATGAGGTACAATATGAATGGTAGATGAGATACAATATGAATGGTAGATATTTGGAGTAAATACTGAAAGCATGTGCAGGGATCCGTATGAAGTACAGCATGTGGTGTAACTTGCCTGCACGTCGTGGAGGAGTTTGGGCAGGTGGAAGTGCCACTCGCTGCAGAAGCTGGAGAGCTGCAGCAGGAAGCCCACGGTGTGGTCGGCCTCGTCCAGACAGGCCAGACTCTGAACGCTTCTCACGGCGTTCAAACACTGAACAAAGAGTTGGAGCGTAAGCTCTTCATGGGCTAACATCTAATGACAGCACTTCACCTCTGCTTTGGCCTACAGGGACCAACAAGACTTTATTATTATTATTATTATTATTAGCAACTTCGCTCTCTCCCCACCCCCATTTTTGCGGTTTTGTTTTTAATGTTCTAGTTCTGTATTTCTAGTTTTTCATATTACAGCTTAATCCAAAAAGGAATATATTTTTATATGTCATACTGAAAGGATGTACAGTATGCATTCTTCAAGTATGACATGACAACTTTTGACTTTATTCTGCTGATTTTTATGTTTTTTATGTTCTTGTAAGGGCCGCATGGTGGTCTAGTGGTTAGCACGTTGGCCAACACAAGAACAGCCTGGAGATCAGGAACACCTGGGTTGGATTCTCCCTTGGGCATTTCTGTGTGGAGTTTGCATGTTCTCCCCGTGTGCGCGTGGGTTTTCTCCGGGTACTCCGGTTTCCTCCCACATTCCCAAAAACATGCAGGTGAGGTTAATTGGTGACTAAATTGTCCGTAGGTATGAATGTGAGTGTGAATGGTTGTTTGTCTATATGTGCCCTGCCATTGGCTGGCGACCAGTCCAGGGTGTACCCCGCCTGTCGCCCGAAGTCAGCTGGGATAGGCTCCAGCATGCCCCCGCGACCCTAATGAGGATGAAGCGGTATAGAAAATGGATGGATGGATGTTCTTGCATTTTTACAATGTGTACATTATAATATTAGAATTGAAAAAAATATTTACTATTTCAACTCTGCCACTAAAATGACATTACTTTTCTTCATATTTATTTCATAAAATTGAGCCTTTTCTCTTAGCATTTGGACTTAGTTTCTTTCCACTATTTCAACATTCTTCTGTGTATGACTTTATATCTTTATATTTAATATCTTTACCTGCACGCTCATGTTCCACAAATTACAACTTGATTTTCTTTTGTTATTATTACACTTGAAATGTAGTTTTGAAAATATTTAGAACTTTTTGTAACATTCTGACTTTATTCCCATAATATAACCCCCCCCACCCAATTTTTCCAAAAATGACAACTTTGTTTTTCATTTCATTTTCTCTTTTTTGTAATATTTCAACTTTATGCTACAAAAATGACTGCTGATTTTTCCATTTTTGCTGCCGTTTCCTTGTCGAATGATATTCTGAGAACATTCCGCGGGTCAATGAACAATGCTGCGGGTGGTGGTGGCGTACGCGTGTGCGGAACGCACCTGCAGGATGCGCTCCTGGTGCACGCCGACAAAGTCGAGGGCCTCGTTGATGAAGTTGTAGCGCAGCGTCTTGAGGAGACTTTCCATCAAGGACATGCACAGACGGTAGACGCCGGGCCAGCACGCCGAATCCTGAGACTTGCGGGTGAAACTCTGCTGAAAGCCACAGCAGTTGGACGCCCACATGAACATCCAGTACTTTCACACTAAGATCGGACTCGCTCCCACCTGTGAGGTTCCGTTGGCTGAGCCTTCGTAGACGCTGAGAAGAGGAAGACATATGGTTTGGATGACACCCGCTCCTGCGACAGCCGCCGCTCCCTGAGGAGTGCGTGCCAGCGTGAGCAGAAGGTGGAGCGCTGCCTCGGTGAAGTAGAGATTCTGTTTGGACCGCAGGCTGAGCTCCATGCCGCTCAGCACAGATGGCAGCACCGGAACCTTCCTCATCACGGCCACCCAGTGCTCGCCGTCCTCGTCGGTGCGACACAGCTCCTTGGCCAGGTGGAGTGCCAGCACGCACACCTGAGAGACAACCGGGAAGTTGAAAATTAAAAACCAAAAAAGGCATGACTTTGCAGTGCGAGATGCACCCCGTCTCGCTGGTCCTTCTGGAGTCCGCGAGGAACGTCCGTCTCCATGCTGTCCTCGTCCTCCGGGGGCTCCAACGAGCGCTGGATGTGACGCGTGTTGTCGATGAGAGCCAAGGCCTCGTCTTTGACCGTCTCACACACTGACGACAGCAGCTGGGGGAGCTGGGAAATCTCCCCACCTGATTCTCACACACACACACACACACCCACACCTCCATCAGTCTTCCAGTCGTTACTATGACAACTACAATCACCGACTGGCCAAGAAAAGCCTCTTTTACCGTTAAGTCCTTGGATCTGCAGCACGGAAATGAGGCAAGACAGTATCTTGGCTTTGGTCCTCTCCATCATCTGCTGTTCGGCTTGCAGGACACACTCCAGGATGAGGGAGAGTGGGGGCAGGATGTCAGGGGCGGTGGCCACCACACTGGAAAACGACAAAAAAGACGTGAATGCTCGTCCGTTATTTGCCAACAAAAAAGATCACTCACCTTCTCCAGCGTTTGAGAAGGACGAGGAGCAGTGTGGCCGTCATGGAACCGAGGCGAAGGCATGACACGGAAGTCGGTCTGGTCAGCTGAAGGGAAGAGAAAGTGGGCGTGGCTTCAGAAAGGAGAGGAGGAAGAGGAGGAGGAGAAACTCACAGCAGCTTTGGTGGCGTCCAGCACGTCCATAAAAAGCTTCAATTTGGTTTGGTTCTCTGTTAGCTGCATCACGTCAGACTGAAGAAGGGGAGGAAAAAAATTAAAAATTAAAGACATCAACACTGCAGATCACCATGGCAACACATCCTCATCCTGCCACTGCTGGTGCACGTACGTGACTGGTGGCAAGAATAAGCAGCATGCGCCAGGCCAGGATGAGCATGTGGGTCTGTTCGGGGAAGTAGCACACGCCCTCGTCCTCCATGGCTGCCACATGGCACGCCAGCAACTTGACGTACTGCGACCAGCACTCATAGCGTCGCGCGTTGGAGAACTTCTGCAGGCCATCCTTCAGCGACGCCTCCAAGGAGCCGCTGCCGCCGCACAGACACATTTAATGGTGCATTTATCGACAGGCTGACACAGATGTTCGGTATTAACTTGCTATTGGTGCCGGGACAGGTGTTCAAAAGGTTACCTGTGGACGTAAAAGATCTCCAGGCCCACAATCTTCATGACGAAGGCGCAGGTTTCCAGAACACAAGGCTGCAGGGAAACATTCGGCCGGTTACTGTCACATCAACGTTTCCCAAATGTAAATCGGCATCTGCACACACCTCAGTGGTGTCTGAAGGTGGCGCCAGGGTTCCAAAAAGGGGCATGGTCAGGTTCTCCCAAAACCTGTCTCTGTGGGTTGAAAAATAGTCACATGACGCCCACACGTCATCACGCAGCTAAGAAGGGTGTCTTACTTGCTGCGTAGCACAGAGATGGCGCTGTCACGGCGGTCCTGCCACAGCGCCAGGAGGAAGGCCAGGGCGGCGCGGTGCAGCAGCGGGGGGCACCAGTACTTGCCCTGCTGCCTGGAGTCGATGAGGTCGAGCACCACGTGAAGGCAGCTCCACTCCCCCAGCAGGAACTCCTGCACGGCAGTCGGAGAATGAAGTTGGTCTACGGCTCAAGGTGAAGGTTTGGGCTATTTACCTCCACAGGGCTCACCTTTGACCCCTCATTGCCATCTTTCACTTCCAGGTTCAGGAAGAGCTCGATGAGGCCTGGCTGAGTTTCCACGGCGACAGTCAGAAACTCCAAGATCATGACCTTGACCCTCATGTCTTCCGTCTTGCTCTGCAGGCGAGTGAGGAAGGCGTCGCGGATGGCGGCCGCGTCGCTGCCGAGGCAGGCGTAGACGGACATGGGGGCGACCTGACGGGGAGAGCGGTTGTGAGTCATCGCTGGGACGTGGAGGACACGGCTCCAACCGGGCTTACCGTGGCGAGGCGCTTGAGGAGCTGGATGGCGAGGCGCGGCAGCGCGGGGTCGTGTTTGTGGTAGATGTACTTGGCCAGGACCACCACCAGGTTGTTGCCGTGACCGCCGTGCTGCGTCAGGGCTTGCTCCAGGGGGGACACGGCATCAGAGGGCGGCTTCAGGCGGATGGCGTTGTTGGTGACCGAGAAGGCCAGCTTGACCGTCTGGATCAGAATGTGACCCGGACCCTCGGAGATGCAGCTGAGCAGAGAACACGAAAGCCTGAATGAGTCGCTGAGCACCACGGTGTGCTGACGGAGGGCTTCACCTGCTGGGCTGTGCGGCCAAAACCACATCTATCTTGTCCACGCCAACCCCCATGATGTTGACCACGGCCTGCCCGGCCTCCGTGTTTGCCAGGCTGTAGATGCACAGCGACTGTAGGGTGGGCGTGCTGCAGGAAGGAGAGCACAGGCGTGTTCACAAGGCAACGGATTTGCACGCACAAAGTACAGGCTCCATACCTGCCCTGGTCTTCTCCCTCTGGACTCAGATTGAGGATGGCGTGGATGAGCTCTAGAATGAGACAACCTGCCAAACACAAGGTTCATTTCAAGATTCAAGATTCAAGAGAGTTTTATTGTCATGTGCATGGTAAAACAGCAGTTATACCATGCAATGAAAATCTTATTCTGTTCATTCTCCCAAGAAAAGAAAGAAAACACAAGAAAGAATAAGAACATAAGAAACATAAACACATAAACATATATACCAATAAATTAAGCAACAACAACAGAAGAGACATTAATACAAATAAATAAGTAATAAATAAATAAAAGTGCTATGAGTGTGTGCGTGTGTTGCGTGCGGCGTGTGCGAGTGCTTCGTTGAGAAGCCTGATGGCCTGTGGGTAAAAGCTGTTTGCCAGCCTTGTGGTCCTGGACTTCAAACTCCTGTAGCGTCTGCCTGACGGTAGGAGTGTGAATAATGAGTGTTGTGGATGTGTGCTGTCCTTGATGAGGTTGTGTGTTCTTCGTAGGACTCTAGTTTTATAAATGTCTTGCAGTGAGGGGAGGGCTGCCCCAACAATGTTCTGTGAGGTCTTGATCACCCGCTGGAGTGCCTTCCTATCACGTGTTGTACAGTTACCGTACCAAACAGTGATGGAGGCGGTAAGGACACTTTCCATAGTGCATCTGTAGAAGCAACTCAGGATTGTGGTGGACATGCCAAATTTCCTCAGTCTTCTCAGGAAGTACAGTCTCCTTTGGGACTTCTTCATAATTTGTTGGGTGTTGTGAGACCAGGTGAGGTCCTCGCTGATGTGTGTGCCAAGGAACTTGAAGGTTTTCACCCTCTCCACCTCAGTCTCATCAATAAACAGGGGTCTATGCGGCTCCTTTTCCCTTGTTCTTGGGTCGATGATCATCTCTTTAGTCTTATCTGTATTGAGAAGGAGATTGTTATCACGACACCAAGCTATGAGGCCCGCCACCTCTCTTCTGTATGATGTTTCAACACCACCAGTGATCAGTCCGATGACTGTAGTGTCATCTGCAAATTTAATGATGCTGGTGTTGTTCTGGGAGGCCACGCAATCGTAGGTGAAGAGCGTGTAGCACACTCAGCACACACCCCTGTGGGGTCCCAGTGCTAACAATTCTTGAGCTGGATGTGCGATTGTGGACTCTGACTGACTGGGGCCTGCCTGTGAGAAAGTTAAACACCCAGTTACAGAGGGAGGGTGACAGGCCAAGTGTGAGGAGCTTATCTGTGAGTTTGTGGGGGCAGACTGTATTAAAAGCAGAGCTATAGTCTATAAATAGCATTCTGACATATGTGTCCTGGCCCTGTAGGTGAGAAAGGGCTGTGTGGATGGCAGTGTTGACTGCATCATCCGTGGACCGGTTCTGGCGATATGCAAACTGTAGAGGGTCCACAGTTGCCGCCGGGATGCTCTTTTTGATGTGGGTCATGACTATTCTTTCAAAGCACTTCATAACAATAGGAGTGAGTGCTATAGGGCGATAGTCATTCAAGCAGGTCACGTTGCTCTTCTTGGGTACGGGCACTATGGTGGTGGACTTAAAGCAGGTCGGTACAGATGCTTGTGCAAGCGACAGGTTAAATATGTCAGCAAGCACAGCAGCTAGCTCTGATGAGCAAACCCGAAGTGCACGTCCTGAGATGTTGTCTGGCCCTGCTGCTTTTCGTGGGTTTGCTTTGTTTAGAACCCTGCGCACATCAGCTGATGTCACCATGAGAGGTGAGTCCTGTGTGCTCCCCAAGTCCAGCCACCCTCTCTGCTCATCAGGAGTTTGGGTGTCAAAGCGGGCATAGAACTCGTTGTAGAAAAGTAAATAACATCCAACACGCTCTGTGTGTAACTGACCGATCCTCTCCCTGACGCCGTACGTGTTGTAGCGCCACTTGTGGTAGGTGGGCAGCATCTCCTTTAGGACCAGCAGCACACACGGGATCAAACCTTTGTTCTGAGTGCTGCCCAGCTGACCCTGAAGGCACCACAACTCATTAACAGCCATGAAACACTGAAACAACAATAAGAAAAAAGCATGAGTCACCTTGACCAGAGTAGTGACTAGCTTGAGGAAAGCCATGGTCACGGCGTACTCCCCCCTGGGCTGCTCAATCTGGACCAGCAGGTTGCCATAGTTACCAGCTTTCATGCCCTCCGCACTGAGTAGAAAACACTGATGAATAATACATCATAATAAACAATATAGGAAAGAGAGAGCACACCGGTCACCTGACACACTGGGCCATGCTGGTCAGAGGGTTGGAGGCGAAGGGGAGAAAGCCCGTGCGCTGCAGACTGGACCACACCTGAAAAAGCAAAGTCACCACGTGAGGATGACACCCACCCACAAACGCTACAACGCACGACACGCTCGCACCTTCCCAGGCATCCTGGCGGCCAGCACAGACAGGCAGTTGATGCAGGAGGCGATCATGTCCACTGGAGGGTTGATGACCGACGTTAACCTATAAGAATAATGCCAAAGATTAAAGAGAGAAGAAGAGGATCTAGCGCTGCCTCGAGCGGTTCAGGTCGAAGCACTCCGGATTCGGTTAAAAGCATGGAGGGTGCCGGTTCTGTACCTGCCTGTACCTGCTTGAAAGCTACCAACAAGTTCCAGGAGATCGTGGAAAAGCAAGAAAATAACACAGCGCAAAAGCTAGAGGCTAAGTTTGCGCACATGCTACTGAAACAAAATATAGGCTCCATGCAACAAAACGTGGGCTCCTTAATGAAGAAGGTCCGGGACTAGATGGATGAAGTTCAACATCAAGGTGGAGAACAAAGAATTACAGGAAAGTACTCCAGCACTGAGAGCCACTCTCAAAAAATCAATTTGGAAAAAGCAGAAAGGACACGTATGTACGATCAAACACAAATAAACGGAGTGGACATTAAAAGGGTAAACAAAAATACATTTCTGGGAACATAACATAACATAACATAAAAAATGAGTTGGAAATCTCATATCAAAAATATACAACAAAAGGTGGAGAGAAATACTTCAATATTGAGTAAAGTAAAATGTGTTCTTGATGAAAAATCCCTCCACACTCTTTACTGTTCTTTGATATGAGCACATCTAACGTATTGTGTGGAGATATGGGGCAATCATTATAAAAGCAATCTTCACTCACTCAATGTACTGCAAGAAAGATGGTGAGGATCATTCATAATGACAACAAACAAACCCTTTATTGTTAAAATCACACATATTCAAATTAGCTGATTTAGTACATTTTCAAACCGCTAAAATAATGCATGAAGCTAACAGTATTAACTTCATACAAAAACGTCATACAGTATTTCTCGAGAAGCGAGGAGAAATACGATCTTAGGGGAAAATGAAAACGAAAACACTTCTATGTGAGAACACCACCAACCCACAACATTTCAGTATGGCCAATTAAAATTATGGAACGGATTGAGTAAGGAAGTCAAACAATGTACCAAGATGAGCACATTCTAAAAACAAAATGACTTGCTAAATATAGCGACATGGTGGCTAAGTTGGTAACCAATCCCTCCTGCTTATCTCCTTCGACAGGTAGCCGCCACAAATAAACAGTGAAATGAGCTCTTGTCATTGATAGTATGTGTACTGTATGTGTATGTGTGTGTGTGTGTGTGTTACCTCTGCAGCAACATGTAGATGCGTGAGGTGAGAGGCAACAGACAGTCCGACACGGTCCAGTCTGTGCTGATGATCTTGTGGACCAGGTCCAGGATGGGCTTGACACGTGCACAGTGCGCCAAGACGTCTACACGCACACACACACACGCACACACACACACGAGGAGTCATGGTGAAAAGTCATGGTGTCGTTTTAGCAATGACAGAAATAAGAGTATAGGCAATGTTGAGGTGCACTTTACCTGCGGTGGAAACAACATGGAGCAGCATCTCCACTTCGCACGTAAACAAAGTCCAGGAGCTGTATGAGTAGTCCCAGCGCACTACATAGCCCTGCTCACCGCCAATCATTACCTGACCTAGAATTCCAAGCGGCATCCAGAGGTTGGTCTGGCCGGCACCTTGAAGAGGGGAAACTTCTTGTTTTATCATGTGACCTCTTGGGAATATTCAGGGTCTAAATTAGGGATGTCGATACCGATCACTTTCTGCTTCCCAAGACCGATACCAATACCAATAACCGAGAACTTTGACAGAGTAATCCCTTGTTTATCGCATTTAATTGGTTCTAGACACGGCCGTGGTAAGTGATTCAATATTAATAAACAAAATATTTTTGGTAGCTAAAGCATAGAAAATCTGTTTATGGCTTTCTAAATACAATTTTTTACCATTACTAGAGTCCTCTAGCCATGAAATAACATCCCTATAGTCACCTTTAGCCTCCTATTACCCAATATAGTAGACATAATCAGAGAAAATAAGACAAATAGGACTCATGCACGTGTGCGTTTCAATAAATGTCTTCCAGGAAGTGACGTCAGAGATTTATAGTTGCTTTTTAGCCAGAGTACGGCCACAACAGTAGCCTGTGTTACGATGATGACTGTGCCTGTTGAGATAATCACAAAATAATAAAAGCCATTGAGTATGGTGCGTGTAAATGTTTATGTAACAACTTAGTGACAGCTAGTGGCCAGTGCAGACTGCAGTTCATCAACATCTTGTATTGCCTTCAACTGCATTTGTATTTTAATTCATTTAAAAAGGTTTCCTCCCACATTCCCAAAATACCCATATGAGGTGAATTAACTAAATTGTCCAAAGGTATGAATGTGAGTGTGAATGGTTGTCTGTGTGCCCTGCAATTGGCTGGTTCAGGGTGTACCCCCCTCTAGGATAGGCTCCAGCATACCGCCGCCACCCTAGTAAGGATAAGCGGCATAGAAAATGGATGGATGGACAGAACATTTTAATGCTTGGAAATGCTTAATTTAGGCCAGGAATATGTAACATTTGCTTAAATATGCATTTTCTGGACTAATAATAGAGCGTAGTCAACCACAAAAGAGCATCATTTATTATTATTTTTTTAAACGTGATAAGAGGGTGTGATGTTTGAGCCGTGATTTCCATTGAACTGTAAGAATGGTAAGAACGACTCAAAGTCGGATTTGCCAAAGTGTGCCAGTAGGTTTGTCCTCATCCAATATCATGACTATCGCTATTAACAAAACATTTGAAATGGGAAAATCATTGTCATGATAAAGTCACAGAACGCTTGTTCGGGTCCCTCAGGTCGTCTCTCGCAAACTTTTTGCACGCCGCGCCGACAGGAACAAGCCCCGGGCGTTTCAGGTGGCTGATAAGGTTTGATGCGTTGAAGCACAATGGGTTTATTTTCCCCTCATCACACAGCATTAGGTGTAATTGCCGCGTGAAATGTCTTCCTCTGAAACAGTGAACGCTGGTTTACTCATGAGCTGAGGGAAGTTACAACAGGCTGTCAACGAGCCCTTGATTTGCTCACAGGCACTGTACAAGTAATCTCTAATGATCGATATCAGATTTATCAGTATGATGTCATAATTCCTCATAATTATGCTCCACTTGGAGTCTAAATTCATATTAACAGGATGGGGGAAAAAAGATACTAACCAAGGGGGTAGAGGAGTTTTGGAGTCTGCCTCCTCCACAGAGTCTCATCCTCCTTAGCAATGATGTCGTTAGGTTTGTGTTTGTAAGCTTGTGTGTAGAAGGACATCTTATCCAAGAAGTTGTACACCTGTCACACAGGAGCTGATGAAATAGCTGATGGGAGCATCTTTTCCACACTGGTGGTGGGTCAGTTTACCTTCTTAACAGTGGACTTGTTGGACAGGAGCGCGGAGAGGAGCTGCAAAAGAGGTCCAATCTTGTGAGGGAACATCCCCACGGCGCTGTCCAGGATCACCCCCAATCCCATGTTGGGCTTCTGTGACAAGATCCCCCAAACAAGGACAAAATACTTCAATTACTTCCAAGACGTTCGTGTGCTAGCAGCGTCTCACCATCTCCCAGAAGACTTCAGCCAGACTGGGAGCGGAGAGGACCTCGCAGGCGGCGTCGATCAGGTAGGAGTTCTGCAACCCTGCGCTGCCAGTCTGGGGGTGAAGGGATCAACGGTTAAAAATGAGATAAGGAACATTGGCGGGAGTCCTGCATGAGTACCTGGAGGCTTTCCTCTTCAAATGATGTGATGACAAATGACAGGAGGCCGTAAACGCACATCTTGGCGGTGCTTGCTGTGCACTATGACGATAAAAAAAAACTAAGTCCAACCACACATCCAAAAGCAAGGGATGCACCATTCTGCAGAAAATCTTGCTTAGATTTTTGCACACGCATGCACCATGTTGAGAAATCATTTTCATAAAAACGATCATTATCGTTAGACTCCTCACCGTCTTGTTCTGCTTTAAAAAAACGTCCAATGTACTGAGTGCAATTGGGAGTTTATTTTATGTTGTCAAAACCCATTTAAGATCAAATTATACGATAGTTATATACAGTCCTTCCCCTCTTATCGCGGTTAATTGGTTCCACCCCCGACCACAATAAGTCAATTTCTGCAAAGCAGGATTTAATATTAATAAACAGAATATTTGTAGTGATGGCATAGGAAGCATGTTTACAATCTTCTAAATACGCTTTTTAACATTATTAGAGCCCTCTAAACATGAAATAACACCCCTATAGTCACCTTTACCTTTATATTATCCAATAAGGTATATAGTACATATAATCAGAGACAAAAAGACATAAATAAGGTAACATACTCACATTTGTGGTTCCTTGTTTTTTTTCTGGATGGCATACTTCCTGCAGTGGCTATTGTCTCATCAGTGTATTGTAACGGTGGCTTTAGACTTGTATTACCCCATATAGTAAACATACCGTAATAAGAGTAAAGAAGCCATTGAAGACAAACAAAACTACTGCTCGTGTGTGTCACAGTAAATGTGTTCCCTAGGGGGCCTTAGTTGCGGGCGGACAGACGTGTGGAAGACAGAAGTGACGGACGTTCAGAGTTGAGTTTTAGCTTGTTGTGTGTAGCCCGTGTTATGACGATGTTATTATTGTGCCTGTTGTGAGATCATTTAAGCGTACAATAAATGCCTGTTCTGCAGAGCACTCTCATGCTTGTCTCGCTGAACAATTATTGACACCTAGTGGCCGATGTAGAATACTACATTAACAATTACAATGCTTATTCTACCTTGTATTTGTATTTTACTTCATTGTGTGAAAATACTTAATTTAGGCCATGAGTACGTAGAGTTTGCTTAAATATCCTTGAAAAACAGCAATGAGTGAGGGCGAGATGCTCAAAGTGCGATATAGCGGGGGACGACTATATATGGTTTCACAGCTACAGGCGGCCCCGTGAGGGCAACCATAAATGTGCCCCACGGTCAAAACCAGTTTGACGGCCCTGATTTCTATACCATCTTACATTGTTCCCCGAGACTCCGAGGCCTTTCAGCATGGTGGCCAGGTACTTGAAGACCTCCAGTTGCAAGGCCGTGCTACCGATCCTCCTGATGACCGGGTTGGATTCATCCGGTCTCAGCGTGTGCCTCAGCAGGACCCAGGCCAGCAACACCGGGCCGTGATGAGGGAGGTCCCCGAAGGTCAACAGCAGCTGGTCCATCTCCTGGGTGGGACAGGAAAAAACTAAAGTGAATGGTGGCCACAACTTTAGGTACACCTGGACAATCCAATGAGGGCTGTTTGTAATTGTTTCATGTTTGTCATGAGGTGTAATTCACATTTGAACCACTAGATGGTACTCAAGTATAGTGTACGGTAGAGTCCCTCTATATAGAGAGTTGAGACAACTGAGATTATGCTGCCATGTTGGGGCCAATTCAAGCGGCTTGTGCGCACAGTAGACAATGCATGTAAATTGCGATGTCTCTGCACAAAGGGACGCATGCAAAATGTCTGTTTTATAATTATTTATAGATCTATATTTTCCAATGTGTAATATGGTATAATTTTGCCATCTTTTATTAAAACATTGAGATTTTATAAGAGTCAAATTATTACCATGTTCACCTCATGATACTAGAATGAAAATAAATGACAGAGATATAAAAGCCCCAATATTTAAACATTGAAAATGATGAAAATATGTATATTTCTTCATTGTTATTTAATTCTTATTTATACCTCGAAACAAGTGCAGATTTTGCAAAATGAATGCAGTTTTATAAGTTTGCTCGAGATCACGGATGACTTTATTTGCAACCAGAGGTGATTTACACAAGGATCATTCTTAACTCTAAGCATCCATGACTGCCTTATTTTTCTAGTATATTTTACATTTAGGCTACTTTCTTATATAAAAACAATAAAGTAGAACACAATATTTAGGTAAACACACTCTCTTCAAAACATGCCAAGCATCATCAAGAGATGCCTTAAACTTAGTAGCATAGCCCGAGGTGGCTCTGTCAAGTTGTCAAAACATTGTGACATTAAACATGTTAACATATACAGAGCCTACCTCGCACAGCTTGGAAGACGAGTTCGGCTTCCAGCCCAAACGGTTGATTTTATTTTCCCAAATTGTCCGTCTGTTGACATCTGAAGGGAATCTGTACAGCTTGAAACCCTTGTCATGTCTATTTGTGCATCCAAATGCACAACAACCCGGCATTTTTGGGGAATAAACAATAATACGCCTAAGAATACTGTAAAGACAAGGCGAACACAAACGCGAATTTGGCCCCAAGATGGTTCCACGAGTCACGTGACCGTATTTTTTCGACTTGTCATGTCATAACTCTCTGTATGGAGGGACTCTAGTGTACGGTGTACCTGTGTGAGATGTTAGCTCGACAGAGAAGTTGCCATAATGTATGTTTTAGCAGTGTAGCTATCGGCACCATTTTGCATTGTTTTGTTCATGTTGGCAGACCAAACGCCTCAGTAAGCGTTGACTGTGGGGACGAAGGCTCCGTTGGCCGAGGTACCTACATCTGTAGGGTTTTTTCCCCCCAGTTGAGAAAACCCGTCCGTGCCGGTCGTTGTTCATTCTGTTTAAAACCGAAATGTTTCCACACTGTGAATGTCAGCCATGGCTTTCGCCTCAGAAACACACGCTTAAGCCCCGGTCACACCGCCCGAACTTTGCTGTAGCGACCCTGGAACGGTGAAAAAAATTCATCACCGCTCGTAACCGCGCACCACCGTTTAACAGAAGTTGGCCCCCGTTAAGGGAACGGCGTATACGGTTGGCCACCGCTGATGGTCCCTCCTACCGCTCCGAAAGTTTTGAGCTGCACAAAATATTATGCTGTATGATGCATGCGAGCAGACCTGGCGATTAAAGTCATAAATAACTAGTAGACTTGTTTATTCGACACCACCCACAGAACAATGAGGATGCCACCAGCCCACTTGCGCAGAACGGCGCTCTATCAACACTCGCGTCACCGCTAAACCAACATTCGCTACCGTTAAACTAACACGAAAGCAACAGCGGCTTCAGCGGTGCACCGCTAAGACAACGCCCGTGTTTTCTATTTTTTTTTCCCCATTTTGTGCGCGGTTACGAGCGGTGATGATTTTTTTCACCGCTCCAGGGACGCTACAGCAAAGTTCGGGCGGTGTGACCAGGGCTTAACATGTACATGTCAATTTATCGGAGGCGTCATAATTATCGACGTGTTTTTTTTCTTGTTAGGGTTTGATTAGTCCATTTATCGATTATCATCACAGGCCTAGTAGTAAATAAAATCAAGCTTTGTTAGGGCACATTTTTCACGACGCGTGCCAAACCTTGACAATGTCAGCAACATTGGAGAACTGATGCTGCTCCGTGCAGTCCTCCAATGCACACTTGTGGAGGAAGTCTATGTCCATGCCCTCCACCAGGATGAGAGAGCCAAGATAGCTGAAGGGATGGAAAACAAAGTGACGCATCAAGTCAAAGTGTGCTCAAAGTGACTATTTCAGGACATTCTGTGAGCATTCCAAAAGCAGATAAAGTTCTCCTCACCCGATCCTGTCCACGAGCACATCCATGCTCTTGTCCACCAGGTGTCGGTTGGTCTGCCGCAGACCAAAGCCCTGCTCCTTGAACATTTTAGTGAAGGTCAGCAGGTCAGCCGGGCTCATCTCGAAGTAGGCGTAGTACAAGAAGATGATCTCCAGTAGCAGCGACTGCTCTCTCAGACACTGCAGGAACCACCGGGAGACCTGCCGCTCCGTCTGGGGACGACAGGACAGCGGACAGTTTGCCTCTCACCTCTAATTAAACCTGGCTGTCAGGGAAGAAGAACGTGAAGCACATCATCACCATGAGGTTTCCGTGGGTCTCCCATGTCGGCACCTCAGCTTTGAAGAGCTTCTCGAACTGCGACTGGCAGTTGCTCACCAGGTCCTTCTCCAGTTTGTTGACACAGTTGGAGTACTCGGCCTTGACAGACAAAAAAAAAAAAAAAAAAAAACACCACAAATGTTAAAAATGAAGGCAGGTTTCAATCCCATTCTAAAGAAGTGTTCAGAGAATCTGCTTCTAACCCTGTAGGGGTGTCGCTCGTCTTGGAAGTAGGTCAGCAAGAGGAGGACACACCTGAGCAGACACATACGTTCCTCGTAGTAATAGTCAGCTACCTGCCAATCACAAAAACACAACACTTATACACAAATCATCCATCCATTCATTCATTCATACATTTTCTATACCGCTTCTCCTCTTTAGGGAAAGGCTTCTTGAGACGTCATCTGTACTTCTGTGA